>NW_027010832.1:20000-28192 GCF_036934945.1 Oncorhynchus masou masou | reverse complement strand
GGACACCGGGCGGACACCTGGCAAATGTAGTCTCTTACAGTGCCTTGCGAAAGTATTCGGCCCCCTTGAACTTTGCGACCTTTTGCCACATTTCAGGCTTCAAACATAAAGATATAAAACTGTATTTTTTTGTGAAGAATCAACAACAAGTGGGACACAATCATGAAGTGGAACGACATTTATTGGATATTTCAAACTTTTTAACAAATCAAAAACTGAAAAATTGGGCGTGCAAAATTATTCAGCCCCTTTACTTTCAGTGCAGCAAACTCTCTCCAGAAGTTCATTGAGGATCTCTGAATGATCCAATGTTGACCTAAATGACTAATGATGATAAATACAATCCACCTGTGTGTAATCAAGTCTCCTGTATAAATGCACCTGCACTGTGATAGTCTCAGAGGTCCGTTAAAAGCGCAGAGAGCATCATGAAGAACAAGGAACACACCAGGCAGGTCCGAGATACTGTTGTGAAGAAGTTTAAAGCCGGATTTGGATACAAAAAGATTTCCCAAGCTTTAAACATCCCAAGGAGCACTGTGCAAGCAATAATATTGAAATGGAAGGAGTATCAGACCACTGCAAATCTACCAAGACCTGGCCGTCCCTCTACACTTTCAGCTCATACAAGCAGAAGACTGATCAGAGATGCAGCCAAGAGGCCCATCATCACTCTGGATGAACTGCAGAGATCTACAGCTGAGGTGGGAGACTCTGTCCATAGGACAACAATCAGTCGTATATTGCACAAATCTGGCCTTTATGGAAGAGTGGCAAGAAGAAAGCCATTTCTTAAAGATATCCATAAAAAGTGTTGTTTAAAGTTTGCCACAAGCCACCTGGGAGACACACCAAACATGTGGAAGAAGGTGCTCTGGTCAGATGAAACCAAAATTGAACTTTTTGGCAACAATGCAAAACGTTATGTTTGGCGTAAAAGCAACACAGCTCATCACCCTGACCACACCATCCCCACTGTCAAACATGGTGGTGGCAGCATCATGGTTTGGGCCTGCTTTACTTCAGCAGGGACAGGGAAGATGGTTAAAATTGATGGGAAGATGGATGGAGCCAAATACAGGACCATTCTGGAAGAAAACCTGATGGAGTCTGCAAAAGACCTGAGACTGGGACGGAGATTTGTCTTCCAACAAGACAATGATCCAAAACATAAAGCAAAATCTACAATGGAATGGTTCAAAAATAAACATATCCAGGTGTTAGAATGGCCAAGTCAAAGTCCAGACCTGAATCCAATCGAGAATCTGTGGAAAGAACTGAAAACTGCTGTTCACAAATGCTCTCCATCCAACCCCACTGAGCTCGAGCTGTTTTGCAAGGAGGAATGGGAAAAATTTCACTCTCGATGTGCAAAACTGATAGAGACATACCCCAAGCGACTTACAGCTGTAATCACAGCAAAAGGTGGCGCTACAAAGTATTAACTTAAGGGGGCTGAATTATTTTGCACGCCCAATTTTTCAGTTTTTGATTTGTTAAAAAAGTTTGAAATATCCAATAAATGTCGTTCCACTTCATGATTGTGTCCCACTTGTTGTTGATTCTTCACAACAAATACAGTTTTATATCTTTATGTTTGAAGCCTGAAATGTGGCAAAAGGTCGCAAAGTTCAAGGGGGCCAAATACTTTCGCAAGGCACTGTATGGTCAATCTTCCAATGATATGCCTACAAATACGTCACAATGCTGCAGACACCTTGGGGAAACGATAGATAGGGCAGGCTCATTCCTGTCGCATTCACGGCCATATAAGGAGACAATGAAAAACAGAGCCTCAAAAATCCTGCTCATTTCCTGGTTGCAGTTTCATCTTGGTTTTGCCTGTAGCTTCTGTTCTGGGGCACTCACAGACAATATCTTTGCAGTTCTGGAAACGTCAGAGTGTTTTCTTTCCAAAGCTATCAATTATATGCATAGTCGAGCATCTTTTTGTGACAAAATATTGCGCTTACAACGGGCACGTCTTTTATCCAAAAATGAAATAGCACCCCCATAGATTTAACAGGTTAAGAACAAATTCTTATTTTCAATGACGGCCTAGGAACAGTGGGTTAACTGTCTGTTCAGGGGCAGAACGACAGATTTGTACCTTGTCAGCTTGGGGATTTGAACTTACAACCTTACGGTTACTAGTCCAATGCTCTAACCACTAGGCTACCCTGCCACCCCATTATTGATTCTTTGTTATTGTTGCTGAAATATGTTGTTAATTTTCTAATATTTTTCATACATTGCTTGAGCAGCAGTGACAACCACCATTCTTGCTGATAAAGCATTTATTAAATTTAATTGAGAGTAAGAAAGAAAGAAAGAAAGAAAGAAAGAGAGATAAGGAGAGAGAGAAAGAGAGACAAGAAAGAGAGAGAGATAAGGAGAGAGAGAAAGAGAGACAAGAAAAGGGCAACCAGTGAATAACAAACATCATTGTAAATAAACCCCATATTTATGTTTATTTTCCCTTTTGTACTTTAACTATTTGCACATCACTACAACACTGTATATAGACACAATGTGACATTTGAAATGTTTCTATTGTTAACAAGCTTTATGTATTGTAATACATTTATGTAGTGCTTATGAAGGCATTATGAAGGCTTTATGAAGGCTTTATGAAGGCATTATAAAGGCTTTGTGAAGGCATTATGAAGGCATTATAAAGGCATTATGAAGGCATTATGAAGGCTTTATGAAGGCATTATGAAGGCATTATGAAGGCTTTATGAAGGCATTATACAGGCATTATAAAGGCATTATGAAGGCATTATAAAGGCTTTATGAAGGCATTATGAAGGCATTATGAAGGCTTTATGAAGGCTTTATGAAGGCATTATAAAGGCATTATGAAGGCATTATAAAGGCTTTATGAAGGCATTATGAAGGCATTATGAAGGCTTTATGAAGGCATTATGAAGGCATTATAAAGGCATTATAAAGGCATTATGAAGGCATTATGAAGGCATTATGAAGGCATTATGAAGGCATTATAAAGGCTTTATGAAGGCTTTATGAAGGCATTATGAAGGCTTTATGAAGGCATTATGAAGGCATTATGAAGGCTTTATGAAGGCTTTATGAAGGCTTTATGAAGGCATTATGAAGGCATTATGAAGGCATTATAAAGGCTTTATGAAGGCATTATGAAGGCATTATGAAGGCATTATGAAGGCATTATGAAGGCATTATGAAGGCATTATAAAGGCTTTATGAAGGCATTATAAAGGCTTTATGAAGGCATTATGAAGGCATTATGAAGGCATTATAAAGGCTTTATGAAGGCATTATGAAGGCATTATGAAGGCATTATAAAGGCTTTATGAAGGCATTATGAAGGCATTATGAAGGCTTTATGAAGGCATTATGAAGGCATTATGAAGGCATTATGAAGGCATTATGAAGGCATTATGAAGGCATTATGAAGGCTTTATGAAGGCATTATAAAGAATTTATGAAGGCATTATAAAGGCTTTATGAAGGCATTATGAAGGCTTTATGAAGGCATTATGAAGGCATTATGAAGGCTTTATGAAGGCTTTATGAAGGCATTATGAAGGCTTTATGAAGGCATTATGAAGGCTTTATGAAGGCATTATGAAGGCATTATGAAGGCTTTATGAAGGCATTATGAAGGCATTATGAAGGCATTATGAAGGCTTTATGAAGGCATTATGAAGGCATTATGAAGGCATTACGAAGGCATTATGAAGGCATTATGAAGGCATTATGAAGGCTTTATGAAGGCATTATAAAGGCTTTATGAAGGCATTATGAAGGCATTATGAAGGCATTATAAAGGCTTTATGAAGGCATTATGAAGGCATTATGAAGGCATTATGAAGGCATTATGAAGGCATTATGAAGGCATTATAAAGGCTTTATGAAGGCATTATAAAGGCTTTATGAAGGCATTATGAAGGCATTATAAAGGCTTTATGAAGGCATTATGAAGGCATTATGAAGGCATTATAAAGGCTTTATGAAGGCATTATGAAGGCATTATGAAGGCTTTATGAAGGCATTATGAAGGCATTATGAAGGCATTATGAAGGCATTATGAAGGCATTATGAAGGCTTTATGAAGGCATTATAAAGAATTTAGGAAGGCATTATAAAGGCTTTATGAAGGCATTATGAAGGCTTTATGAAGGCATTATGAAGGCATTATGAAGGCTTTATGAAGGCTTTATGAAGGCATTATGAAGGCTTTATGAAGGCATTATGAAGGCTTTATGAAGGCATTATGAAGGCATTATGAAGGCTTTATGAAGGCATTATGAAGGCATTATGAAGGCATTATGAAGGCTTTATGAAGGCATTATGAAGGCATTATGAAGGCATTATGAAGGCATTATGAAGGCATTATGAAGGCATTATGAAGGCTTTATGAAGGCATTATAAAGGCTTTATGAAGGCATTATGAAGGCATTATGAAGACATTATGAAGGCATTGTAAGCTGAACATGATTTAAAACGGGACCCTTTATGGTCATCAATGTCTAGGTGTCCATCCACACTGCCCAGAGCGGGTGAAAGCATTATTTGGTGATGAAATTTCACTTCCTTACGTGATAAAATACATTTTGACGAGACAAATATGATTATTAATGTTCTGAATCGACTAGTGGAGTCTTTCTCTAACATATCATTAACAATATATCCAACGCGTCTTTGTAACCTAATATTACTGCATGTTTCTCACAATTACTTTTGACGATTTTACATTTTGTGGTCTTCGCCTTCAAAGTTGTTTCTGAGGTCGCATGACACGAGCTGAATGAAATGTAAAAGGCGTTGTGAATAAATAAAGCCTGGTATACGCTCAGTGCTCCGTTGTCATTTCACAGAGATAGGTTTGTTTTTGTGAGAAATCAGAAAAATAACAGGAATTTCAAATTAATATTAATTGCGTAGACTAAAATATGAAAATACTACATTATATTGTTTTATGTCCTCCGTATTAGTGAAGAAAGATGAGGAGTTCAGTAGTGAGCCTGTCAGTTAGCCTTCATTCTCTCATAGCATTGTAAGAAGGCATTATAAAAGCTTTATGAAGGCATTATGAACGTATGAAGGCTTTATGAAGGCATTATGAGAGCATTATGAAGGCATTATGAAGGCATTATGAAGGCATTATGAAAGGCTTTATGAAGGCATTATAAGAAATTTATGAAGGCATTATAAAGGCTTTATGAAGGCATTATGAAGGCTTTATGAAGGCATTATGAAGAAGGCATTATGAAGGCTTTATGAAGGCTTTATGAAGGCATTATGAAGGCTTTATGAAGGCATTATGAAGGCTTTATGAAGGCATTATGAAGGCATTATGAAGGCTTTATGAAGGCATTATGAAGGCATTATGAAGGCATTATGAAGGCTTTATGAAGGCATTATGAAGGCATTATGAAGGCATTACGAAGGCATTATGAAGGCATTATGAAGGCATTATGAAGGCTTTATAGAGGCATTATAAAGGCTTTATGAAGGCATTATGAAGGCATTATGAAGGCATTAAAGGCTTTATGAAGGCATTATGAAGGCATTATGAAGGCATTATGAAGGCATTATGAAGGCATTATGAAGGCATTATAAAGGCTTTATGAAGGCATTATAAAGGCTTTATGAAGGCATTATGGAAGGCATTATGAAGGCATTATAAAGGCTTTATGAAGGCATTATGAAGGCTGCATTATGAAGGCATTATAGAAGGCTTTATGAAGGCATTAATGAAGGCATTATGAAGGCTTTATGAAGAAGGCATTATGAAGGCTTTATGAAAGGCATTATGAAGGCATTATGAAGGCATTATGAAGGCATTATGAAGGCATTATGAAGGCATTATGAAGGCATTATGAAGGCTTTATGAAGGCATTATAAAGGCTTTATGAAGGCATTATGAAGGCATTATGAAGACATTATGAAGGCATTGTAAGCTGAACATGATTTAAAACGGGACCCTTTATGGTCATCAATGTCTAGGGTGTCCATCCACACTGCCCAGAGCGGGTGAAAGCATTATTTGGTGATGAAATTTCACTTCCTTACGTGATAAAATACATTTTGACGAGACAAATATGATTATTAATGTTCTGAATCGACTAGTGGAGTCTTTCTCTAACATATCATTAACAATATATCCAACGCTGTCTTTGTAACCTAATATTACTGCATGTTTCTCACAATTACTTTTGACGATTTTACATTTTGTGGTCTTCGCCTTCAAAGTTGTTTCTGAGGTCGCATGACACGAGCTGAATGAAATGTAAAAGGCGTTGTGAATAAATAAAGCCTGGTATACGCTCAGTGCTCCGTTGTCATTTCACAGAGATAGGTTTGTTTTTGTGGGAAATCAGAAAAATAACAGGAATTTCAAATTAATATTAATTGCGTAGACTAAAATATGAAAATACTACATTATATTGTTTTATGTCCTCCGTATTGGTGAAGAAAGATGAGGAGTTCAGTGGTGAGCCTGTCAGTTAGCCTTCATTCTCTCATAGCATCCAGCCTACCTGACACAAAGCCATTTTAAATTCTTTTCACCACTTTGTTTTTCTGGCCTCCGTCGATTTAGTCACCCTAATTCTGGCCGCCCTTCGAGGGTAAACAGTCCAACAAGTTCTGAATGAATTATGATAGAGACATGAGGTTTGGGCCATTGGATTTCTTAGAGGATCATCTGGACAATTATCTTTACCTATAGGTCAAAAGATGCATATTTGATTGAACACCCTACAATGTCAACTGAACTAACTGCTGTCATTATTTTTGGTAATTTTGTATTCCTGCAGTGCTTGGCCCCACTACTTCCACAGAACAGCATTCATGATGTCGCATCATTCAGCACAGAGCAGTTAGTGACTCTGACAGACATGTTCTTCATCTCTACTGTCGTGCAACTTCCTTAACAACCTGTCACTGTGACAATCCTATTCCTCTCTCTCTCCATATCTCCCTCTCTCCCTCTCTGTCTCTCTCTCCCGCACCTGCTGTCTTTACCTCTGAGTGCACGGCTATGAAAAACCAACTGACATTTACTCATTTACATTACATTTAAGTCATTTAGCAGACGCTCTTATCCAGAGCGACTTACCTGTTGAACCCTCTATAACCACTATGATTTGACTCTGCTGGTTTTCTATGAGCAATTGAACATCTAGAAGAACAATCTGGGCTTTCTGGCAATGTACTCTTATAATCTCCACCCGGCACAACCAGAAGAGGACAGGCCACCCCTCATAGCCTGGTTCCTCTCTACCCGGTACATCTAGAAGAGGACAGGCCACCCCTCATAGCCTGGTTCCTCTCTACCCGGCGCAGCCAGTAGAGGACTGGCCACCCCTCATAGCCTGGTTCCTCTCTACCCAGTACAGCCAGTAGAGGACTGGTCACCCCTCATAGCCTGGTTCCTCTCTACTCGGTACAACCAGTAGAGGACAGGCCACCCCTCATAGCCTGGTTCCTCTCTACCCAGTACAGCCAGTAGAGGACAGGCCACCCCTCATAGCCTGGTTCCTCTCTACCCAGTACAGCCAGTAGAGGACAGGCCACCCCTCATAGCCTGGTTCCTCTCTACCCAGTACAGCCAGTAGAGGACAGGCCACCCCTCATAGCCTGGTTCCTCTCTACCCGGTACAGCCAGTAGAGGACTGGTCACCCCTCATAGCCTGGTTCCTCTCTACCCGGTACAGCCAGTAGAGGACTGGTCACCCCTCATAGCCTGGTTCCTCTCTACCCGGTACAGCCAGTAGAGGACTGGTCACCCTCATAGCCTGGTTCCTCGCTACCCGGTACAACCAGAAGAGGACTGGCCACCCCTCATAGCCTGGTTCCTCTCTCCTCAGTACAGCCAGTAGAGGACTGGTCACCCCTCATAGCCTGGTTCCTCTGGTCTACCCGGTACAGCCAGTAGAGGACTGGTCACCCTTCATAGCCTGGTTCCTCTCTACCCAGTACAGCCAGTAGAGGACTGGCCACCCCTCATAGCCTGGTTCCTCTCTACCCGGTACAGCCAGTAGAGGACTGGCCACCCTCATAGCCTGGTTCCTCTGGTTAACCAGGACAGCCAGTAGAGGGACAGGCCACCCCTCATAGCCTGGTTCCTCTCTACCCAGTACAGCAAGAAGAGGACTGGCCACCCCTCATAGCCTGGTTCCTCTCTACCTGGTACAGCTAGA
>NW_027010832.1:0-15000 GCF_036934945.1 Oncorhynchus masou masou | reverse complement strand
TCTGGGGTTCTGTGGTTGCTTGGTAACATGTCTTGTCCATAGTGTCTGTCGTTGTTCAGATTCAATCAGACCCCCCCCGCCCTTCGTTAGTAATGTTTATAGAACAGGTAGCTCTCATCATCACCGACTAGCTCTCTCTGGTGGGCTGTCCTCAATCTTCTCAGGCTTCTATCTTCTCTTCACACCCTGAAAAGAGATAGATAATTATAACCTGTGAACTGTTTAAACGACAAGACACCTTCTGAAAATAACATTCCTTCATGTCTGGGCTGATGAGAATAGAAAGAGGTCTATGTCCTATATAGTACACTGTTGTCCCTGGTCACTACACACTGCATATTTGAGACCAGCATTTTAACGGTGTTACATTAAACACTTTCTTAGAAGAAATATGTGACCCACCAAAATAATGTTAAACTAACATTTTTTCAAACTGTTTCACAAACTAAGGGCTCGATTCAATTTGCACGGTGGAAGTTCAGCTTTACAGTGTGATTAAAATTTAAAGGTAATGTTTCCAAACTTGAGACTGTATTCACGGTAAACACATGGTTCTGTCTGAAATTACCTTTAAATTTCTATGGTTTGAATCTAAAGCCCCAAGACCTCTCGAGTCTTGGTTGCCAACACCAACGTTTTGTATTTGATTTAACACTTTATTAGAGTTAATACTGTTATACTTTCGGTGCTTTAGGAATAACACATGAAGTGTCACAGTATTATTTGGTCGTGAGAGAGGAGGAGGGTATTTTAAAACATTGTAGGTTGTAAAGCTTACTTTCCCAGTGTAACCGATGAGAAATGGCTAGCTAGTTAGCGTTTCAATCGGTGACGTCACTCGCTTCTGAGACCTTGAAGTGGTGGTTCCCTTGCTCTGCAATTTCCGCGGCTTTTGTGGCGCGATGGATAACGATGCTTCGTGGGTGTCTAGTTGTTGATGTGTGCAGAGGGTCCCTGGTTTGAGCCCGGCCCTGGGGCTTGGGACGGACTAAAGTTATACTGTTACACCAGAATGCCTTTCAAGTGAATGGTTGAGATGACCCGCTGATGACTGTGTCTCGGTTCGTGACATGGACGCTGCATTCAATAACCTGCTGTCCTGAAACCTTCACCAAGTGACTGCCTAAGTGAATGGTTGAGATGACTGGGTTCAAGTCTAGTGACGGAGACATGGATGCTGCATTCAATTACCTGCTGTCCTGAAACCTTCACCTAGCCTAAGTGAATGTGTTTGAATTTAAAGTAAACTCTTTATGACCTGATATGTTATTCATTTCATGTGGTCTTTAGTTACTGCCTAGTTATCAAATCAAATCAAATTTATTTATATAGCCCTTCGTACATCTGCTGATATCTCAAAGTGCTATACAGAAACCCAGCCTAAAAACCCAAACAGCAAGCAATGCAGGTGTAGAAGCACAGTGGCTAGGAAAACTCCCAAAAATGCCAAAACCTAGGAAGAAACCTAGAGAGGAACCAGGCTATGTGGGGAGGCCAGTCCTCTTCTGGCTGTGCCGGGTGGAGATTATAACAGAACATGGCCAAAATGTTCAAATGTTCATAAATGACCAGCAGGGTCGAATTGATTGCGCCCTGCCTGACAGGTCGTTCCTACCAGGTGGCGTGGCGAGAATCTGTCTCCGCCACGCGCTCACCACTGTGTCCCCCAGGGCTCTGTTCTAGGCCCTCTCCTATTCTCGCTATACACCAAGTCACTTGGCTCTGTCATAACCTCACATGGTCTCCCTATCATTGCTATGCAGACGACACACAATTAATCTTCTCCTTTCCCCCTTCTGATGACCAGGTGGCGAATCGCATCTCTGCATGTCTGGCAGACATATCAGTGTGGATGACGGATCACCACCTCAAGCTGAACCTCGGCAAGACGGAGCTGCTCTTCCTCCCGGGGAAGGACTGCCCGTTCCATGATCTCGCCATCACGGTTGACAACTCCATTGTTTCCTCCTCCCAGAGCGCTAAGAACCTTGGCGTGATCCTGGACAACACCCTGTCGTTCTCAACTAACATCAAGGCGGTGGCCCGTTCCTGTAGGTTCATGCTCTTTACAACATCCGCAGAGTACGCCCCTGCCTCACACAGGAAGCGGCGCAGGTCCTAATCCAGGCACTTGTCATCTCCCGTCTGGATTACTGCAACTCGCTGTTGGCTGGGCTCCCTGCCTGTGCCATTAAACCCTACAACTCATCCAGAACGCCGCAGCCCGTCTGGTGTTCAACCTTCCCAAGTACTCTCACGTCACCCCCGCTCCTCCGCCTCTCCACTGGCTTCCAGTTGAAGCTCGCATCCGCTACAAGACCATGGTGCTTGCCTACGGAGCTGTGAGGGAACGGCACCGCAGTACCTCCAGGCTCTGATCAGGCCCTACACCCAAACAAGGGCACTGCGTTCATCCACCTCTGGCCTGCTCGCCCCCCTACCACTGAGGAAGTACAGTTCCCGCTCAGCCCAGTCAAAACTGTTCGCTGCTCTGGCCCCCAATGGTGGAACAAACTCTCACGACGCCAGGACAGCGGAGTCAATCACCACCTTCCGGAGACACCTGAAACCCCACCTCTTCAAGGAATACCTAGGATAGGATAAAGCAATCCTTCTCACCCCCCCCTTAAATGATTTAGATGCACTATTGTAAAGTGGCTGTTCCACTGATGTCAGAAGGTGAATTCACCATTCTATAGCTCGCTCTGGATAAGAGCGTTTGCTAAATGACTTAAATGTAAAATGTAATGTAATGAATAATAATAAGGCAGAACAGTTGAAACTGGAGCAGCAGCACGGCCAGGTGGACTGGGGTCAGCAAGGAGTCATCATGTCAGGTAGTCCTGGGGCATGGTCCTAGGGCTCAGGTCCTCCGAGAGAGAAAGAAAGAGAGAAGGAGAGTTATCTTGGCTCGTGGGACCTGAAAGTCACCATGAGCTGGTTTATCAGGTGGTTAGTAATTCCTAGCGATGTTATGTTTGATACGGGCTCCAAAGGCAATGCTTCGGAATTGCTAAGCAGCTAGCTACGTAGATATGTGCCGATGCCTGTATCACTTTATCAGAATCCTGTCGTCAATTTTGTCAAAAGCTCTTTTGATCATGTGCTTTTACAAACCGTGTGTTGTAAAATGCAAGCTCCTGCTGATTTTGCATTCCCCAACTGATTATAGGCTACTAAAACCAACAATTTCCCACCGCAGAGTTTCGATGAAAACAGTGGAGGATAAAAAACATTTATTAGATAATCACATGCTGAGCTGCAGATTTTTATGTTAATTTAAATGTTACCCTTATTTTACCAGGTCATTCGATTGGCTGGACCTGGCTCCCCAGTGGGTGGGGTAGACTTTGGATCTGAAGCCATTCTGATTATTGTGACTTTGCCATTGTAATTGTTTGTAAGCTTGTGTAGTCAAAATTAATCTATGATAGTATGCTATCCATTTGTTGTTTGTATGCTGTTCTTTGTATGACATTTTAATATTTGATTATTAACCAATGATATTAGGCCACTCCTGGCCATGATTACAGACACCTGTGTCCTTTGACACTATATAAACGGTCATCCCGCAGGGTTTGTGATTATACCTGATGAAGACAGCTTGGCTGTCGAAACGTTGGTAATTACATTTTTGCATCTGAGCTCCTAGAGTGTGTGCTCTATTTTATTTTCTAGTTTTCTACTCCGCTAGCCAGCACCTCGTCTTAATAGGTGTGCATTTCTTTTTTCTTCTAGATCCCCAGTGGGTGGGCTTCTATGCCCTCCCAGGCCCACCCATGGCTGCTTTTTTTAGGTAAATTTAAATGTTACCCTTATTTTACCAGACAGGTTGACTGAGAACACATTCTCATTTATAGCAACGACCTATAAACACTCACACATTTCTGTCTGTAATAAAGCCCTTTTGTGGGGAAGAAGTCATTCGATTGGCTGGACCTGGCTCTCAGTGGGTGGGCCTATGCTTCCCCCAGGCCCACCCATGGCTGCACCCCTACCCAGTGATATGAAATCCATAGATTAGGCCGAACTAATTCATTTCAATTGACTGATTTCCTTTATGAACTCTAACTCAGCAAAATCATAGAAATTGTTGCGTGTTACGTACATTATTTTATTCAGTATATAAGAATATAAATATGTACAGTACATATGAATAATGTGTACATACTATATTTGTTGTCCTCTTAGTTTCTTTCAATATATAACTTTTATTACATTTTTATTTAGAATTTTATCTAATATCTTATGTTGTTCTTGTCTATGACTGTTCTGTACTTTGTCATGTATCATGAATCAACACTCAGATAGAACCCTGGTGTTAACCCCAATAGATCCAACACTCCAGATAGAACCCTGGTGTTAACCTCAGTAAAATCAACACTCAGATAGAACCCTGGTGTTAACCCCACTAGAATCAACACTCAGATATAACCCTGGTGTTAATCCCACTAGAACCAACACTCATATATAACCCTGGTGTTAACCCCACTAGAACCAACACTCATATATAACCCTGGTGTTAACCCCACTAGAACCAACACTCATCATATAACCCTGGTGTTAACCCCACTAGAATCAACACTCAGATAGAACCCTGGTGTTACCCCCACTAGAATCAACACTCAGATAGAACCCTGGTGTTGCCCCCACTAGAATCAACACTCAGATAGAACCCTGGTGTTACCCCCACTAGAATCAACACTCAGATAGAACCCTGGTGTTAACCCCACTAGAATCAACACTCAGATAGAACCCTGGTGTTACCCCCACTAGAATCAACACTCAGATAGAACCCTGGTGTTACCCCCACTAGAATCAACACTCAGATAGAACCCTGGTGTTACCCCCACTAGAATCAACACTCAGATAGAACCCTGGTGTTACCCCCACTAGAATCAACACTCAGATAGAACCCTGGTGTTACCCCCACTGGAACCAACACTCAGATATAACCCTGGTGTTAACCCCACTAGAATCAACACTCAGATAGAACCCTGGTGTTAGAATGTACCCCACTAGAACCAACACTCAGATAGAACCCTGGTGTTACCCCCACTAGAACCAACACTCAGATAGAACCCTGGTGTTACCCCCACTAGAACCAACACTCAGATAGAACCCTGGTGTTACCCCCACTAGAACCAACACTCAGATAGAACCCTGGTGTTACCCACTAGAACCAACACTGGTAGATAGAACCCTGGTGTTACCCCCACTAGAATCAAAACACTCGGATTTGAACACCAATAAATGTGCTGTGTAGATAATGCGGTGCCATTCCGGATGCATACATCCTGTTGTACCAAACAACCCACTCACTGTGTCTGACACAAGTAACAAAATGTCCCTTCTATGACATCAGGGACTAATCATTTCCAAGAGCTATATTTTGGTGTTCCGTGTGAGTCCCAAATGTCAGTCTATTCACTCTATAGTGCACTACTTTTTGACCAAAGCCCTATGGAACCATAGGGTGCCATTTGGAACGCAGTTCCTCTGTTTCAGTATCGTTTCCTTTTTAGCACTGCGTGGCTGTTGGTGTTTTGGGTACTTCCCCATGTCTCTCTGTGGTAAACTACATGCTGCAGTTATACAGGGATTAAACCCTCCACCCACACCCCCGGCTTTCATCTGCTTCTGAAATAGAATGTCAGTCAATCTCTCAGCAATGTCCTCCTCTCTGTATTTTATAAATAACACAGAACACAGTGACATCAAGGAGCTGGACAGTTATTATTATTAAGGACAGGGGTGTCCTCTGACCTAGCCATGGACAGTTATTATTATTATTCCTCTGACCTAGCCATGGACAGTTATTATTATTATTAAGGGGGGTGTCCTCTGACCTAGCCATGGACAGTTATTATTATTAAGGACAGGGGTGTCCTCTGACCTAGCCATGGACAGTTATTATTATTATTAAGGACAGGGGTCTCCTCTGACCTAGCCATGGACAGTTATTATTATTATTAAGGACAGGGTGTCCTCTGACCTAGCCATGGACAGTTATTATTATTAAGGACAGGGGTGTCCTCTGACCTAGCCATGGACAGTTATTATTATTAAGGACAGGGGTGTCCTCTGACCTAGCCATGGACAGTTATTATTATTATTAAGGACAGGGGTGTCCTCTGACCTAGCCATGGACAGTTATTATTATTAAGGACAGGGTCTCTGACTGACCTAGCCATGGACAGTTATTATTATTATTAAGGACAGGGGTGTCCTCTGGACCTAGCCATGGACAGTTATTATTATTATTAAGGACAGGGTGTCCTCTGACCTAGCCATGGACAGTTATTATTATTAAGGACAGGGGTGTCCTCTGACCTAGTCATGGACAGTTATTATTATTAAGGACAGGGTGTCCTCTGACCTAGCCATGGACAGTTATTATTATTAAGGACAGGGTGTCCTCTGACCTAGCCATGGACAGTTATTATTATTATTAAGGACAGGGGTCTCCTCTGACCTAGCCATGGACAGTTATTATTATTATTAAGGACAGGTGCCTCTGACCTAGCCATGGACAGTTATTATTATTATTAAGGACAGGGGTGTCCTCTGACCTAGCCATGGACAGTTATTATTATTAAGGACAGGGTGTCCTCTGACCTAGCCATGGACAGTTATTATTATTATTAAGGACAGGGGTGTCCTCTGACCTAGCCATGGACAGTTATTATTATTAAGGACAGGGTCTTCTGAACCTAGCCATGGACAGTTATTATTATTAAGGACAGGGGTGTCCTCTGACCTAGCCATGGACAGTTATTATTATTAAGGACAGGGGTGTCCCTCTGACCTAGCCATGGACAGTTATTATTATTAAGGACAGGGTGTCCTCTGACCTAGCCATGGACAGTTATTATTAAGGACAGGGGTGTCCTCTGACCTAGCCATGGACAGTTATTATTATTAAGGACAGGGTTCTCCTCTGACCTAGCCATGGACAGTTATTATTATTACAGGGGTTCCTCTGAAGCCATGGACACAGGGGTGTCCTCTGACCTAGCCATGGACAGTTATTATTATTAAGGACAGGGTGTCCTCTGACCTAGCCATGGACAGTTATTATTATTAAGGACAGGGGTTTCCTGTAGTAACACCCTGTTTGCTTTACCAATGACCCCTGTCTTTCATCACTCACCGAGGTAGCGCTATTTAGGTAGTTAGCAGTACATCAAGGTGCTGTTAATCAAATCAAATCAAAGTCTATTTTTCACGCGGCGTCGAATACAACAGGTGTAGTAGACCTTATAGTGAAATGCTGAATACAACAGGTGTAGTAGACCTTATAGTGAAATGCTGGAATACAACAGATTTAGTAGACTCCTACAGTGAAATGCTTGGAATACAACAGGTGTAGTAGACCTTATAGTGAAATGCTGAATACAACAGGTGTAGTAGACCTCACAGTGAAATGCTGAATACAACAGGTGTAGTAGACCTTACAGTGAAATGCTGAATACAACAGGTGTAGTAGACCTTATAGTGAAATGCTGAATACAACAGGTGTAGTAGACCTTACAGTGAAATGCTGAATACAACAGGTGTAGTAGACCTTACAGTGAAATGCTGAATACATTACATTACATTACATTTAAGTCATTTAGCAGACGCTCTTATCCAGAGCGACTTACAAATTGGTGAATACAACAGGTGTAGTAGACCTTACAGTGAAATGTGGAATACAACAGGTGTAGTAGACCTTACAGTGAAATGCTGAATACAACAGGTGTAGTAGACCTTACAGTGAAATGCTGAATACAACAGGTGTAGTAAACCACACAGTGAAATGCTGAATACAACAGGTGTAGTAGACATTACAGTGAAATGCTGAATACAACAGGTGTAGTAGACCTCACAGTGAAATGTTGAATACAACAGGTGTAGTAGACCTTACAGTGAAATGCTGAATACAACAGGTGTAGTAGACCTCACAGTGAAATGCTGAATACAACAGGTGTAGTAGACCTTACAGTGAAATGCTGAATACAACAGGTGTAGTAGACCTCACAGTGAAATGCTGAATACAACAGGTTTAATAGACCTTATAGTGAAATGCTGAATACAACAGGTGTAGTAGACCTCACAGTGAAATGCTGAATACAACAGGTGTAGTAGACCTTACAGTGAAATGCTGAATACAACAGGTGTAGTAGACCTTAAGCAGTGAAATGCTGAATACAACAGGTGTAGTAGACCCTCACAGTGAAATGCTGAATACAACAGGTGTAGTCGATCTAGTGAAATGCTGAATGGGCAACAGGTGTAGTAGACCTAGTGAAATGCTGAATACAACAGGTGTAGTAGACCTGACATTGCTGTAGAACCTTACAGTGAAATGCTGAATACAACAGGTTGCAGTACACATTACAGTGAAATGTTGAATACAACAGGTGTAGTAGACCTTACAGTGAAATGCTGAATATAACAGGTGTAGTAGACCTTACAATGCTGAATACAACAGGTGTAGTAGACCTTACAGTTAAATGCTTACTTACAGGCTCTAACCAATAGTGCAAAAAAGGTATTAGGTGAACAGTAGGTAAGTAAAGAAATGAAAACAACAGTAAAAAGACAGTGAAAAAGAACAGTAGTGAGGCAATAGAAGTAGCGAGGCTACTGTACATACAGACGCCGGTTGGTCGGGCTGAGTAGTAAGTTCACATACACTTAGGTTGGAGTCATTAAAACTCGTTTTTCAACAAATCCACAGATTTCTTGTTAACAAACTATAGTTTTGGCAAGTCAGTTAGGACATCTACTTTGTGCATGACACAAATAATTTTTGCAACAATTGTTTACAGACAGACTATTTCACTTATAATTCACTGTACCACAATTCCAGTGGGTCAGAGGTTTACATACACTGAGTTGACTGAGCCTTTAAAAAGCTTGGAAAATTCCAGAAAATGATGTCATGGCTTTAGAATCTTTTAATAGGCTAATTGACATCATTTGAGTCAATTGAGGTGTACCTGAGGACGTATTTCAAGGCCTACCTTTAAATTCGGTGCTTTTTTGCTTGACATCATGGAAAAATTAAAAGAAATCACAACTTCCAACGGGCGTGGCCTCTTCCTGTCCGGGTGGCGCTCGGCGGCCTGCTGTCGCCGGTCTAGTAGCTGCCACAGAAGGTGGCCCTTCCTGTTCGTGGGCGGCGCCGTCTAGCGGCCGCCGTCGCCGCCGGTCTACTAGCTGCCACCGAAGGTGGCTCCCTTCCTGTTCGGGTGGCGCCGCGGTCGCCGTCGCGGTCTACTAGCTGCCACCGATCCCCTTTTCCTTTTCTGTTTATTTTGTCTTATTTTTTATTTTATTTGTCTCTTATTTTGCTTTTTGATTCAGTACTATTTAAGCCTGTTTTTCTGTGGGCTTGTTTTCTGTTAGTCAGGTTGTGCTTGTAGTGTTCGTGGTCCATTTGTGTCCTGTGTTGGGCTGGACATTTTGTGATCATTTTTCATCTGTTGTTTTGGGTGTTCGCAGATAGGAAACCGAAATGAAGTCTGGTTTTCCCAGTATCCTCTGCTCTCTGCATTTGACTCCGCGCCCCACCACTCCAGGCATTGTGACACAAAATTCAACCAACTTATTGTGGGAAGCTTGTGGAAGGCTACCTGAAACGCTTGACCCAAGTTAAACAATTTAAAGGCAATACACTCAATTGGACAATGACCACAAGCATTCTTCCAAATTTGTGGCAAAATGGCTTAATGACAACAAAATCAAGCTATTGGAGTGGCCATCACAAAGCCCTGACTTCAATCCTATAGAAAATTTGTGGGCAGAACTGAAAAAGTGTGTGCAAGCAAGGAGGCCTACAAACTTGACTCAGTTACACCAGCTCTGTCAGGAGTGAATGGGCCAAAATTCACCCAACTTATTGTGGGAAGCTTGTGGAAGGCTACCTGAAACATTTGACCCAAGTTAAACAATTTAAAGGCAATTCTACCAAATACTAATTGAGTGTATGTGAACTTCTGACCCACTGGGAATGTGATGAAAGAAATAAAAGCTGAAATAAATCATTCTCTCTACTATTATTCTGACATATCACATTCTTAAAATAAAGTGGTGATCATAACTGACCTAAGACAGGGAATTTTTATTACTGTTAAATGTCAGGAATTGTGAAAAACTGAGTTTTAATGTATTTTCAAAAAAATAGATACATTTGCATCTTTACTCAAAGTATTTCTGACCATACTATGATTTGTAGTGGTGGCCAAAGTAGTTCCTAATTTGACTTTAATTAAATTATTATTAATTCATTAATATTATTCATTATTATTAACTATTTACGTATTGATCAATTGGAGATCATTTTGTTGGTAATTTATATAATTTATATATGATAATATATAATATAATATGTAATTTTAACTGTGATGGTGAGTAAAAGAAAAACCTTTAATTTCACCTCATTTTAACATTTATTTATTTTGTAACATGTCATAAAGAGCATGTGTTCAACTTCATTAACCAGTTGGATTTAGGCGGCGCTATTTTAATTTTTGGTTGAAGAACGTTCCCATTTTGTCACGAAAGATGCTTTGACTATGCATATCATTGACAGCTTTGAAAGAAGACACTCTGACGTTTCCACAACTGCAAAGACATTGTCTGTGAGTGCCACAGAACTGATGTTTACAGGCGAAAACCAGATGAAAATCCAACCAGGAAGTGCCGCATTTTTTGAAACCGCCTCATGCAAATGACTCTTTATATGGCTGTGAATGAGCTACACGAGCTTTACGTTTTCCACGCTTTCCACAAGGTGTCTACAGCATTGTGACGTCTTTTTAGGCATTTCCCTTGAAGAATGGCTGTAAGAGACCATATATGGCATGTGGTCACATGGTGTCTCCCGCAGAAAACCTTACAAAATACTGAGGTAGCCATATTTCCAATCGCCTCTTATGAGAAACCAACTGCCTCGACGGATATATTACTCGAATATATTTGTTAAAAACACCCTGAGGATGGATCCTAAACAACGCTTTGCCGTGCTTCTGTCGACATGCCGCTAATTTTGAAAAACGCTTGGCGTTATAGTTGTAGCATTTTTCGGTCGATTAGCCACATGGTGAGGAAAGGGGGTTTTTTCGCCTACCAAAAATAATAAGTTGGAAAAAAAGGAACATTTGCTATCTAACTGGGAGTCTCTTTGAGTGAAAGCATCCAAAGTTCTTCAAAGGTAAATGATTTAATTTGGTTGCTTTTCTTATTTTCGTGAAAATGTTGCCTGCTGCCAGCAGAGCCTAGCATAGCATTATGCCATGATAAACTTACACAAATGCTTGTCTAGCGTTGCCAGCTGTAACGCATATTTTGAAAATCTGAGAAGACAGTGTTGTTAACAAAAGGCTAAGCTTGTGTTTGAATATATTTATTTCATTTCATTTTGCGATTTTCATGAATAGGAAAAGTTGCGTTATGCTAATGCGCTTAAGGCTATGATTACACTCCCGGGTTTGCTCGTCGCAACTGGTTAAAAAAACTGTTTGTATCTTAAGAGTTTATTAAAACAAGAATGAGTAAAAATGGAAACAAATCTATGTCTCGTTGTTATTTGTTAAATTTTTAGCATTATTTTATTTCATTTTTTATCAATTTAAACAAACAACGAGCATTGCTGTACAATGCTCCTCAATATGTAAAAGTAATAAACTATTAACAAGTTTGACCTTGAAAATGAGGGATAGATGTAAATGAATCACACTAAATAAGTAATGATCTCCGGAGACACAATAACTAGGTCTTTATAATGATGGTGAAACTTAAGAGTATTTTGGGGTGGGGGGTTAATAAAATCTTCCTAGGAATCACAGAGGGCACGGGTTGTTAGGGCACGTTTGTTCGGGTACGGCTTGTTAGGGCACGGCTTGTTAGGGCACGGGTTGTTAGGGCACGGCTTGGTTAGGGCACGGCTTGTTAGGGCACGTTGTTAGGGTAACGGCTTGTTAGGGCATCGCTTGTTCGGCACGCTTGTTAGGGCACGCTTGTTAGGGCACGCTTGTTAGGGCACGGCTTGTTAGGGCACCGCTTGTTAGGCACGGTTTGTTAGGGCACCTGCTTGTTAGGGTACGGCTTGTTAAGGCACGTAGGTTGTTAGGGGCACGGCTTGTTAGGGCACGGTTTGTTAGGCACGGCTTGTTAGGGCACGGTTTGTTAGGGCACGCTTGTTAGGGCACGGCTTGTTAGGGCACGGCTTGTTAGGGCACGGCTTGTTAGGGCAACGCTTGTTAGGGCACGGCTTGTTAGGGCACGGCTTGTTAGGGCATGGCTTGTTAGGCACGGCTTGTTAGGGCTTGTTAGGGCACGGCTTGTTAGGCTTGTTAGGGCTTGTTAGGGCTGTTAGGTATGGCTTGTTAGGGCACGGATTATTAGGGCTTGTTAGGCACGGCTTGTTAGGGCACGCTTGTTAGGGCACGGCTTGTTAGGGGCTTGTTAGGGGCACGGCTTTGTTAGGGCACAGCTTGTTAGGGCACTGGTTTGTTAGGCACGGCTTGTTAGGGCTTGTTAGGGCACAGCTTTTTAGGCACGGCTTGTTAGGCACGGCTTGTTAGGGCACGGTTTGTTTGGGCACGGTTTGTTAGGGCACGGCTTGTTAGGGCACGGATTGTTAGGCACGGCTTGTTAGGGCACGGCTTGTTAGAACACTGGCTGGTTAGGGCACGGCTTGTTAGGGCACGGCTTGTTAGGGCTTTGTTAGGGCTTGTTAGGGGCACGGCTTGTTAGGGCACAGCTTGTTAGGGCACGGCTTGTTAGGGCACGGATATGTCTTAATGCTTTTTGAGGCCTCCAATGGGACGTATTGTCATGTCAGGTGATGTGTTATTTTGTGTTCTGTGATTAAAGGTTAAGGGTCAGCGCCAAGCACAGGAACACAGAACCCACCTGTAAGAGATGGCAGAAGCAGATGTTTTTTGTTTGAAGGTGATGGCACGTGGAGTGGAGATCAGAGTGAGATGAAATGCAAAACAAGAAGGGAAATCAGGGGTAACGTGGAATCTAGAAAAGTCTATGACTCTTTTATTTAGTTGGAGTTGAACCGATGACGATCATATCTGGGAGATTGGTTTGACACCTCAATGAATATCATAGATGGATGAGGTTGCGTCAGTGAGGATGACGAGAAGTGGGCTTATTGTTTTTGGGGTGTCCGATGAGCAAAAGGAGCTTTACAACTGAAATCTATTGGATTGGAATGTGTCGTTTGTGGATTTTATTTTTGTCCTTACTGCTGTTAACCATGTTTGTCCTGTATCTGAGGGGAATCAGAAAGATCAGGAAAAGGTTGTATTTTTGTATTTGTTTTACATGTATTTAACCCCTTATTCTTGGCACTTATCAGTCTCCATTATATACTTCCATCCATTTTTTCAACTGGTACTGGGGGGACCGTCAGACGAGTCTTGAGGCTGGTGGGTGTCCAAAAGCAAAACAACCGACATGTTTGTGTTCCTGAGAGTCCCACCTTTCCACAGAGGGGTTGGCAGATTGGCTGTACCGCCTTCAGACGAGTCCCAAGATACACGTGGGGGTCGTAGAGGAAGACGGAGAACACCATTGTGTTCACGAGATTCTCATCTTTCTATAGAGAGGTTACAGGCCAAACTAAAGTGAGTGTGGAAAATGTGATCTGTTATTTGTTTGTTGTTGTTGTCTATCAAAAATGAGAAGCAACCTGGGTCTGACAATTTGGATGGAAAATGAATGTGGATGATAGTGGATGATATTGCCACTCATTTGAGCCATCTCTTTAATCTAAGCCTAGGAAAGTGTGTGTCCTCAGGACTTGGGTGAGGCAAAGTCATTCCACTACCCCAGAATAGCAAAGCACCCGTTACTTGGAGTAACCTTTGATTGTAAACTGTCATGGTCAAAACATATTGATGCAACAGTAGCTAAGATGGGTAGAAGTCTGTCTATAATAAAGCACTGCTCTTCCTTCTTAACTGCACTATCAACAAGGCAGGTCCTACAGGCCATAGTTTCTACCTTCTTAACAACACTGTCAACAAGGCAGGTCCTACAGGCCCTAGTTTTTACCTTCTTAACAACACTGTCAACAAGGCAGGTCCTACAGGCCGTAGTTTCTACCTTCTTAACAACACTGTCAACAAGGCAGGTCCTACAGGCCCTAGTTTCTACCTTCTTAACAACACTATCAACAAGGCAGGTCCTATAGGCCCTAGTTTCTACCTTCTTAACAACACTGTCAACAAGGCAGGTCCTACAGGCCCTAGTTTCTACCTTCTTAACAACACTATCAACAAGGCAGGTCCTACAGGCCCTAGTTTCTACCTTCTTAACAACACTATCAACAAGGCAGTTCCTATAGGCCCTAGTCTCTACCTTTCTTAACAACACTATCAACAAGGCAGGTCCTACAGGCCCGAGTTTCTACCTTCTTAACAACACTGTCAACAAGGCAGGTCCTACAGGCACTAGTTTCTACCTTCTTAACAACACTATCAACAAGGCAGTTCCTATAGGCCCTAGTTTCTACCTTCTTAACAACACTATCAACAAGGCAGGTCCTACAGGCTCTAGTTTCTACCTTCTTAACAACACTATCAACAAGGCAGGTCCTACAGGCTCTAGTTTCTACCTTCTTAACAACACTATCAACAAGGCAGGTCCTACAGGCCCTAGTTTCTACCTTCTTAACAACACTATCAACAAGGCAGGTCCTACAGGCCCTAGTTTCTACCTTCTTAATAACACTGTCATCAAGGCAGGTCCTGCAGGCCCGAGTTTCTACCTTCTTAACAACACTGTCAACAAGGCAGGTCCTACAGGCACTAGTTTCTACCTTCTTAACAACACTATCAACAAGGCAGGTCCTACAGGCCCGAGTTTCTACCTTCTTAACAACACTGTCAACAAGGCAGGTCCTACAGGCCCTAGTTTCTACATACTTAACGTGTTGTGAAATCTATTGTGAATGTATTGTAATTTTATATAACTGCCTTAATTTTGCTGGAC
>NW_027010831.1:0-28203 GCF_036934945.1 Oncorhynchus masou masou | reverse complement strand
GGCTCTGTCCTCCTTCTCAGTCACCCAGGGCTCTGTCCTCACTCTCAGTCACTCCAGGGCTCTGTCCTCACTCTCAGTCACTCCAGGGCTCTGTCCTCACTCTCAGTCACTCCAGGGCTCTGTTCTCACTCTGCAGTCACTCCAGGGCCTCTGTCCTCACTCTCAGTCACTCCAGGGCTCTGTCCTCACTCTCAGTCACTCCAGGGCTCTGTCCTCACTCTCAGTCACTCCAGGGCTCTGTCCTCACTTCTCAGTCACTCCAGGGTTTCTGTCCCCACTCTCTGTCACTCCAGGGCTCTGTCCTCACTCAGTCATCCAGGGCTCTGTCCTCACTCTCTGTCACTCCAGAGCTCTGTCCTCATCTCTCAGTCACTCCAGGGCCTGTCCTCGTTCTCGTCACCCAGGGCTCTGTCCTCACTCCAGTCACTCCAGGGCTCTGTCCTCACTCTCAGTCACCAGGGTTCTGTCCCAAATGGAACCCCATTCACTATAATGCTCTACTTTTACAATACTGACTGTCATTATAACTACATCATTGCAGTGTTGTTAAGGGAACGAGTGTGTGTGTGTGTGTGTGTGATGAACTCTGGGTGTCAGCAGAATCACTAAGATCTGTCTCACTGTTCGACGCTTTGTCTGCGTATGTCTCATATGCACACCCACAGCGAGAGAGAGACACTCACAGACACAGAGAGAGAGAGAGAGAGAGAGAGAGAGAGAGACGAGAGAGCGAGAGAGAGCAGAGCGACGAGACACACACACACACACACACACAAACAAACACATGCTCTGAGCCTAATCAGGCTGAGCCACTAAGAAGCATGCAGTGTCTGTGTTGCAGTGTGTGTGTGTGTTGCAGTGTGTGTGTGTCTGTGTGGAACAGAGCTGCTGTTGTCTAGGGGAAAACAACAGGGTCATTTTACGTAACAACCCTTTAATCTCCTAGTTACCTTTTTTACTGCTCTGTGTTCTGATTATCTACGACCGGTTCTGTCTGGCTGCGGCTGCCCTCTCTTCTGTGCGCACAGGGCTGTTCTTGCCCCGTGTGTATGAATATACAATGTGTGGTGTGGCCAGTGGGTAACTTGAGGACACTCTGAGAGAACAGTAATGACCCGTGTGTGTGTGTGTGTGTGTGTGTGTGTGTGTGTGTGTGTGTGTGTGTGTGTGTGTGTGTGTGTGTGTGTGTAAACGTGTCCCAAAAATAATGGCACTGTCTCTATGCACACTGACAGGACTCTACACACTGACAGGACTCTACACACCCAACACACTGACAGGACCCAACACACTGACAGGACTCTACACACTGACAGAACTCTACACACTGACAGGACTCTACACCCAACACACTGACAGGACTCTACAAACTGACAGGACCCAACACACACACCCAACACACTGACAGGACCCCTTTACTGACAGGACTCCACATGACAGAGACTCTACACACTGACAGAACTCTACACCCAACACACTGGCCAGGGACTCTACAAACTGACAGGACCCAACACACACGACAGGACTCTACACACCCGACAGGACTCTACACCGACAGGACTCTACACACCCAACACACTGACAGGACTCTACACACTGACAGGACTCTACACACCCAACACACTGACAGGACTCTACACACTGACAGGACTCTACACACCAACACACTGACAGGACTCTACACACACACTGACAGGACTCTACACACCGACAGGACTCTACACACCGACAGGACTCTACACACCGACAGGACTCTACACACCGACAGGACTCTACACACCGACAGGACTCTACACACTGACAGGACTCTACACACTGACAGGACTCTACACACCGACAGGACTCTACACACTGACAGGACCCAACACACTGACGGGACTCTACACACTGACAGGACTCTACACACCGACAGGACTCTACACACCGACAGGACTCTACACACCGACATGACTCTACACACACTCACATTTTGGATGTGATGTTTGGAACGTGGTAGTGAGTGTTGCAAACGAGGACAGACGCATTTTACGCGCTTCAGCACTCGGCTTGTCCTGTTCTGTGAGCTTGTGTGGCCTACCACTTTGCGGCTGAGCCGTTGTTTCTCCTAGACGTTTCCACTTCACAATAACAGCACTTATAGTTTATCGGAGCAGCTCTAGCTGGGCAGACGTTTGACGAACTGACTTGATAGAAAGATGGCATCCTATGACGGTGCCACGTTGAAAGTCACTGATCTTTTCAGTACAGGCCATTGAACTGACAACGTTTGTCTAAGGAGATTGCATGGCTTTGTGCTCAATCTTATACACCTGACAGCAAACAGGTGTGTCTGAAATAGTCTAATCCACTCATTTGAAGGGGTGTCCACATACCTTTGGCCATGTAGTGTGTCAACCTCTATCACTCCAGTATCCCTGCACATTGTAAATATGGTATTGGAAATGTCCCTGTATAAAGCTTCTTTACTTTCTCCTGGTCTTGTTTTCTGATGTTTTTCTTTCTACCTTGCTATTTTCAGTACTACATTGTTGGTGTCTGAGTTGGTTAGAAAAAGGCATTTCACTGTACTTGTGCAGGTGACGTTAAAACTTCAACTTGTATGGTTGAATGGGCCCTGTGTATATGAGGCTGTGTGTCAGAGTGTAGGGTTGAATGGACCCTGTGTATAGGACGCTGTGTGTCAGAGTGTAGGGTTGAATGGGCCCTGTGTATATGAGGCTGTGTGTCAGAGTGTAGGGTTGAATGTGGCCCTGTGTATATGAGGCTGTGTGTCAGAGTGTAGGGTTGAATGTGGCCCTGTGTATATGAGGCTATGTGTCAGAGTGTAGGGTTGAATGGGCCCTGTGTGTCAGAGTGTATGGTTGAATGGGCCCTGTGTATATGACGCTGTGTGTCAGAGTGTAGGGTTGAATGGGCCCTGTGTATATGAGGCTGTGTGTCAGAGTGTATGGTTGAATGGGCCCTGTGTATATGACGCTGTGTGTCAGAGTGTAGGGTTGAATGGGCCCTGTGTATATGAGGTTGTGTGTCAGTGTGTAGGGTTGAATGTGGCCCTGTGTATAGGAGGCTGTGTGTCAGAGTGTAGGGTTGAATGGGCCCTGTGTATATGAGGCTGTGTGTCAGAGTGTAGGGTTGAATGGGCCCTGTGTATATGACGCTGTGTGTCAGAGGTAGGGTTGAATGGGCCCTGTGTATATGACGCTGTGTGTCAGAGTGTAGGGTTGAATGGGCCCTGTGTATATGAGGCTGTGTCAGAGTGTAGGGTTGAATGGGCCCTGTGTATATGACGCTGTGTGTCAGAGTGTAGGGTTGAATGGGCCCTGTGTATATGAGGCTGTGTGTCAGAGTGTAGGGTTGAATGGGCCCTGTGTGTCAGAGTGTAGGGTTGAATGGGCCCTGTGTATATGATGCTGTGTGTCAGAGTGTAGGGTTGAATGGGCCCTGTGTATATGAGGCTGTGTCAGAGTGTAGGGTTGAATGGGCCCTGTGTATATGACGCTGTGTGTCAGAGTAGGGTTGAATGGGCCCTGTGTATATGACGCTGTGTGTCAGAGTGTAGGGTTGAATGGGCCCTGTGTATATGAGGCTGTGTCAGAGTGTAGGGTTGAATGGGCCCTGTGTATATGACGCTGTGTCAGAGTAGGGTTGAATGGGCCCTGTGTATATGACGCTGTGTGTCAGAGTGTAGGGTTGAATGGGCCCTGTGTATATGAGGCTATGTGTCAGAGTGTAGGGTTGAATGGGCCCTGTGTGTCAGAGTGTATGGTTGAATGGGCCCTGTGTATATGACACTGTGTGTCAGAGTGTAGGGTTGAATGGGCCCTGTGTATATGAGGCTGTGTGTCAGAGTGTAGGGTTGAATGTGGCCCTGTGTATATGACGCTGTGTGTCAGAGTGTAGGGTTGAATGGGCCCTGTGTATATGAGGCTGTGTCAGAGTGTAGGGTTGAATGGGCCCTGTGTATATGACGCTGTGTGTCAGAGTAGGGTTGAATGGGCCCTGTGTATATGACGCTGTGTGTCAGAGTGTAGGGTTGAATGGGCCCTGTGTATATGAGGCTGTGTCAGAGTGTAGGGTTGAATGGGCCCTGTGTATATGACGCTGTGTGTCAGAGTAGGGTTGAATGGGCCCTGTGTATATGACGCTGTGTGTCAGAGTGTAGGGTTGAATGGGCCCTGTGTATATGAGGCTATGTGTCAGAGTGTAGGGTTGAATGGGCCCTGTGTGTCAGAGTGTATGGTTGAATGGGCCCTTGTATATGACACTGTGTGTCAGAGTGTAGGGTTGAATGGGCCCTGTGTATATGAGGCTATGTGTCAGAGTGTAGGGTTGAATGGGCCCTGTGTATATGACGCTGTGTGTCAGAGTGTAGGGTTGAATGGGCCCTGTGTATATGAGGCCCTCAGTGTATGGTGCAACAATCAATAACCAGCCTCACATTGTCCTCCCCCCTCACTCTACTCACCCCTCTCTCTCTTAATTCTACTCCCACTATATTCCTCGTCACCTTCTTAAAACCCACTCCTGTCCCAATTGGTTTTGAGGAGACGAGAGGACGGAGGAGTCTGAGATGTTCACAAAGACTGGTCACTAACCCCCCTCTCTCCTCTCTTACCCATCCTCATCCTCCTCTGACCCATCCTCATCCTCCTCTCTCCTCTGACCCATCTCATCCTCATCCTCCACCACTCCGCTCCCCTCTTACCCATCCTCCTCTCCCTCTGACACCCATCCTCCCCTCTCCTCTGACCCATCCTCCTTCCCCTCTTACCCATCCTCCTCTCCCTCTTACCCATCCTCCTCTCTCCCTCTACCCATCCTCCTCTCTCCTCTTACCCATCCCTCCTCTCTCCTCTTACCCATCCTCATCCTCCTCTCACCCATCCTCATCCTCCTCTCACCCATCCTCCCCCTCCCCTCTTACCCAATCCTCCCCTCCCTCTTACCAATCCTCCCTCCCTCTTACCCATCCTCCTCTCCCCATCCTCCTCTCTCCTCTTACCCATCCTCATCCTCCACCCCTCCATTCCTTCTCTCTGCTGTGCCAGATGGAATGAACAGTATCTACTGTTAGTGAAGAGGTCAGACAGTCCCCCCCCTCAACTCTCCATCTTTAACCTCCATTAGAAAATGAACATCTCAAAACAAAACTGAACTCTAAAAATAATCATAACAAAGACACTGAGGTTTGGTCATTGAGATAAACACTTAGTTCATCTTGTCTTTATTCCTACAGCTGTACAGAGCTCGCTCTCTCTCACTCACACACAGTCATCATTAGAAAATATACAAACTACAAATGAAACGTTTAGGTCTACATCGCAACGCACTGGATATAACAAAACACTGATGATACAGTGGTATGATAAAAAAAAATGACATCATTCATCATCTTCCTCCTCCTCTTCGTCACTGATGACGTATTTCTTTGCCTTCTTGTTCCACCTCCTCCTCCTCATCCCTCCTCAGCCTTCCTCTTCCTGAACTCTCCCCTTCCTAGAGAGAGGGAGAAAAGAAAGAGGGGAGAGAGAAAGAGGGGGAGAGAGAAAGAGGGGGAGAGGGGGTAAAAAAGAAAGAGGGGGGAGAGAGAAAGGGGGGAGTAAAAAGAGGGGGAGAGAGAAATAGCGGGGGAGAGAGAAAGAGGGGGTAGAAAAACAAAGAGGAGGGAGAAAGAGAGGAGGGAGAAAGAGGGGGAGAGAGAAAGAGGGGGGAGAAAACAAAGAGGGAGGAGAAAAGAAAGAGGGAAAGAGGGGGAGAGGAAAGAGGGGGAGAAAACAAAGAGGGAAAGAGGGGGAGAGAGAAAGAGGGAAAGAGGGGGAGAGGGAAAGGGGGGAGAGAAAGAGGGGGGGAGAGAGAAAGAGGGGGAGAAAACAAAGGGGGAGGGAGAAAGAGGGGGGGAGAGAGAAAGAGGGGGAGAGAGAAAGAGGGGGGGAGAGAGAAAGAGGGGGGGAGAAAACAAAGAGGGAGGGAGAAAGAGGGGGAGAGGGAAAGAGGGGGGGAGAGGGAAAGAGGGGGAGAGAGAAAGAGGGGGAGAGAGAAAGAGGGGGAGAGAGAAAGAGGGAAAGAGGGGGAGAGAGAAAGAGGGAAAGAGGGGGAGAGAGAAAGAGGGGGAGAGAGAAAGAGGGAAAGAGGGGGAGAGGGAAAGAGGGGGGGGGAGAGGGAAAGAGGGGGAGAGAGAGGGGGGAGAAAACAAAGAGGGAGGGAGAAAGAGGGAGGGAGAAAGAGGGGGAGAGAGAAAGAGGGAAAGGGGGAGAGAGAAAGGAGAGAGAAAGAGGGGGAGAGAGAAAGAGAGGGGAGGGAGAAAGAGGGGGGTACCACAGAGGGGGAGACACAAAGAGGGGGAGACACAAAGAGGGGGAGACACAAAGAGGGGGAGAAAACAAAGAGGGAAAGAGGGGGAGAAAACAAAGAGGGGGAGAGAGTAATGGGGGGAGAAAAGAAAGAGGTGGGAGAAAACAAAGAGGGGGAGAAAAACAAAGAGGGGGAGAAAACAAAGAGGGGGAGAAAACAAAGAGGGGGGAGAAAACAAAGAGGGGGAGAGAGAAAGAGGGGGAGAGAGAAAGAGGGGGAGAAAACAAAGAGGGAGGGAGAAAGAGGGGGAGAGAGAAAGGGGGGAGAGAGAAGAGGGGGAGAAAACAAAGAGGGAGGGAGAAAGAGGGGGAGAGGGAAAGAGGGGGAGAGGGAAAGGGGGGGAGAGAGAAAGAGGGGGAGAGAGAAAGAGGGGGGGAGAGAGAAAGAGGGGGAGAGAAAGAGGGGGAGAGAGAAAGGGGGGAGAGAGAGAAAGAGAGGGGAGGGAGAAAGAGGGGGTGAAACAAAGAGGGGGAGACACAGAGGGGGAGACACAAAGAGGGGGAGACACAAAGAGGGGGAGACACAAAGAGGGGAGACACAAAGAGGGGGGAGACACAAAGAGGGGGAGACACAAAGAGGGGGAGACACAAAGAGGGGGAGACACAAAGAGGGGGAGAAAACAAAGAGGGAAAGAGGGGGAGAAAAACAGAGGGGGAGAGAGTAATGGGGAGAAAAGAAAGAGGTGGGAGAAAACAAAGAGGGGGAGAAAACAAAGAGGGGGAGAAAACAAAGAGGGGGAGAAAACAAAGAGGGGGAGAAAACAAAGAGGGGGGAGAGAGAAAGAGGGGGAGAGAGAAAGAGGCAAAATGTGATTTGACTCACTTCAGATTTGCCTCAAAGTGCTTTGTTAGCTGAACTAGATTCCGATATGTAGTGATTCACAATGTCTCCTGCTGGTAGATCATAGGACTGCACCCTGTCATCTCTCCATTCTCTCACTGTACTAACACCTGTGTGTGTGTGTCTCACCTCGTCAGAGTCTAGTTTCTTGGCCTTGAGCAGTCTCTGGGCTTTATCATCATCAGAACCTTCATCACTGTCAGACGAGTAGATCCTACACGCTCCTCTATATGGAGAGAGGAGAGGGACGGAAGAGAAAGAGTGGAGGAGAGACGGAGGAGAGGAGGGGGACAGGGAGAGGAGAGATGGAAGAGAGGAGAGGGACGGAGGAGAGGAGGGGAGAGAAACGCATTAAAATGAGCAAATACAAACACTTTCGCTGTCTCCTCCTCCCTTGTATTTGATCTGGACGTGTCTCTGTTTAGATATGTTGTGTGTGTCCTCACCCCTCAGCCCTCTTCCACCTCCCTTGTATTAGATCTGGACGTGTCTCTGTTTAGATATGTTGTGTGTGTCCTCACCCTCAGCCCTCCTCCTCCTCCCTTGTATTTGATCTGGATGTGTCTCTGTTTAGATATGTTGTGTGTGTCCTCACCCCCTCAGCCCTCCTCCTCCTCCTCCCTTGTATTTGATCTGGATGTGTCTCTGTTTAGATATGTTGTGTGTGTCCTCACCCTCAGCCCTCCTCCTCCTCCTCCCTTGTATTAGATCTGGACGTGTCTCTGTTTAGATATGTTGTGTGTGTCCTCACCCCTCACCCCTCCTCCTCCTCCCTTGTATTTGATCTGGATGTGTCTCTGTTTAGATATGTTGTGTGTGTCCTCACCCCTCAGCCCTCCTCCTCCTCCTCCCTTGTATTAGATCTGGACGTGTCTCTGTTTAGATATGTTGTGTGTGTCCTCACCCCTCAGCCCTCCTCCTCCTCCCTTGTATTTGCTCTTGATGGCGGCCAGGCTGACCGACTCGTCGCCCTCCTCATCGTCGTCATAGCGATCGGGCTCCAGGTAACCGGCGCTCAGCCCTCGTTGGTGCTGCTTCTCTCTCATCCGTCGCTGTTGGCCCTCACGACGGATAGACGCACGCAGACGCTCCTCCTCTTTCTGTAGGGGGGGGCAACATTTTAACCCCTCAAATGAGATAAGGTGTCGTCCTGTCTATTTGAAATGTTCTGAGTAAATATAGGAGACTGTAATCAGCAACAGAAGCCCAGTCAGTGCTTCTAGAAACAACAGAAAGTCTGTCTCGTCTCCAGACTGTAGTTAATTAAACTGAACAAAAATATAAACCTCAACATGTAAAGTGTTGGTCCCATGTTTTTTAATGAGCTGATGATATAAATGATTCAAGAAATGTTCACATATTCACAAAAAGTTTATTTCTCTCAAATGTTGTCCACAAATGTATTTCCATCCCTGTTAGTGAGAATTTCTTTTTGCCAAGATAATCCATCCACCTGACAGGTGTGGAATATCAAGAAGCTGATTCAACAGCATGATCGTTACACAGGTGCACCTTCTGCTGGGGGACAATAAAAGGCCTCTCTAAAATGTGCAGTTTTGTCACATAATACAACGACACAGATGTCTCAAGTTTTGAGGGATCGGGAAATTGGCATGCTAGCTGCAGGAATGTCCAGAGAATGTGATGTTAGTTTCTCTACCATAAAGCACCTCCGTAACATCGTCTCAGAGAATTTGGCAGTACGTCCAACCGGCCTTACAACCGCACCAGCCCAGAACCTTCACACACCAGCCCGACTTCTTCACCTGCGGGATCGCCTGAAACCGGCCACCCGGACAAACTGTTGAAACTGTGGGTTTGTACAACAGTTCTGTACAAACGGTCAGAAACCGTCTCGGGGAAACTCATCTGAGTGTTCGTCGTTCCTCACCGGGGTCTTGACCTGACTGCAGTTCAGTTGTAACCGACTTCAGTGGACGAATGCTCCCCGAGACGGCCACTGGCACACAGGAGTTTCAGCTGTACCAGGCAGATGGCACACAGGAGTTTCAGCTGTACCGGGCAGATGGCACACAGGAGTTTCAGCTGTACCAGGCAGATGGCACACAGGTGTTTCAGCTGTACCGGGCAGATGGCACACAGGGAGTTTCAGCTGTACCAGGCAGATGGCACAAAGGAGTTTCAGCTGTACCAGGCAGATGGCACAAAGGAGTTTCAGCTGTACCAGGCAGATGGCACAAAGGAGTTTCAGCTGTACCAGGCAGATGGCACAAAGGAGTTTCAGCTGTACCAGGCAGATGGCACAAAGGAGTTTCAGCTGTACCAGGCAGATGGCACACAGGTGTTTCAGCTGTACCAGGCAGATGGCACACAGGTGTTTCAGCTGTACCAGGCAGATGGCACACAGGAGTTTCAGCTGTACCGGGCAGATGGCACACAGGAGTTTCAGCTGTACCAGGCAGATGGCACAAAGGAGTTTCAGCTGTACCAGGCAGATGGCACAAAGGAGTTTCAGCTGTACCAGGCAGATGGCACAAAGGAGTTTCAGCTGTACCAGGCAGATGGCACAAAGGAGTTTCAGCTGTACCAGGCAGATGGCACACAGGAGTTTCAGCTGTACCGGGCAGATGGCACACAGGAGTTTCAGCTGTACCAGGCAGATGGCACACAGGTGTTTCAGCTGTACCGGGCAGATGGCACACAGGTGTTTCAGCTGTACCAGGCAGATGGCACACAGGAGTTTCAGCTGTACCGGGCAGATGGCACACAGGAGTTTCAGCTGTACCAGGCAGATGGCACACAGGAGTTTCAGCTGTACCGGGCAGATGGCACACAGGAGTTTCAACTGTACCAGGCAGATGGCAGACAGCGTGTGTGGTGTTGTGTGGGCGAGCAGTTTGCTGATGTCAACGTTGTGAACAGAGGACACACACCATGATGGTATGGGGCAGGCATAAACTATGAACAACGAGATTCTGAGGTTCATGGTCGTGCCGTTCATCCGCCTCCATCACCTCATAATTCAGCATGATAACGCACGACCCCATGTCGCAAGGATCTGGACACAATTCCTGGAAGCTGAAAATTTCCCAGTTCTTCCATGGCCTGCATTCTCACCAGACATGTCACCCATTGAGCATGTTTGGGATGCTCTGGATCAACGTATAGAACAACGTGTTCCAGTTCCCAGCCAATATCCAGCAACTCCACACAGCCATTGAAGAGGAGTGGGACAACGTTCCACAGGCCACAATCAACAGCCTGATCAACTCTATGTGAAGGAGATGTGTCACGCTGTATGAGGCAATGGTGGTCACACCAGATACTGACTGGTTTTCTTTATCTAAGGTATCTGTGACCAACAGATGCATATCTATTTCCGAGTCATGTCAAATTCCGAGTCATGTCAAATCCATAGATTAGTGCCCAATGAATTTATTTCAATTAACTGATTTACTTATATGAACTGTAACTCAGTAAAAATCTTTTAAAATCGTTGCATTTTTTGTGTTAATATTTTTGTTGAGTGTAGTTCTGCTAACATTACACCGCACATCTCATAACCTTATTACACGACATCCTATATGAAATGACAGAGTCCAACGTGCGTTACCTTGATCATCTCGTTGCGTTGAGACTCAGGGTCTCGGCCCAGCCATGGGCAGTATTCTGATCTTCTGGGTCTTCGAGCAGCGGTCAGCCAGAGAGAGGGTCATCTTCCTGTGGGTGGCACTGTCTGTGGAGTGGGGTCTGGAGGGAAGACACACAGTAACAGCCTGTGGGTGGCACTGTCTGTGGAGTGGGGTCTGGAGGGAAAACACACAGTAACAGCCTGTGGGTGGCACTGTCTGTGGAGTGGGGTCTGGAGGGAAAACACACAGTAACAGCCTGTGGGTGGCACTGTCTGTGGAGTGGGGTCTGGAGGGAAAACACACAGTAACAGCCTGTGGGTGGCACTGTCTGTGGAGTGGGGTCTGGAGGAAAACACACAGTAACAGCCTGTGGGTGGCACTGTCTGTGGAGTGGGGTCTGGAGGGAAAACACACAGTAACAGCCTGTGGGTGGCACTGTCTGTGGAGTGGGGTCTGGAGGGAAAACACACAGTAACAGCCTGTGGGTGGCACTGTCTGTGGAGTGGGGTCTGGAGGGAAAACACACAGTAACAGCCTGTGGGTGGCACTGTCTGTGGAGTGGGGTCTGGAGGGAAAACACACAGTAACAGCCTGTGGGTGGCACTGTCTGTGGAGTGGGGTCTGAGGGAAAACACACAGTAACAGCCTGTGGGTGGCACTGTCTGTGGAGTGGGGTCTGGAGGGAAAAACACACAGTAACAGCCTGTGGGTGGCACTGTCTGTGGAGTGGGGTCTGGAGGGAAAACACACAGTAACAGCCTGTGGGTGGCACTGTCTGTGGAGTGGGGTCTGGAGGGAAAACACACAGTAACAGCCTGTGGGTGGCACTGTCTGTGGAGTGGGGTCTGGAGGGAAAACACACAGTAACAGCCTGTGGGTGGCACTGTCTGTGGAGTGGGGTCTGGAGGGAAAACACACAGTAACAGCCTGTGGGTGGCATTGTCTGTGGAGTGGGGTCTGGAGGGAAAACACACAGTAACAGCCTGTGGGTGGCACTGTCTGTGGAGTGGGGTCTGGAGGGAAAACACACAGTAACAGCCTGTGGGTGGCACTGTCTGTGGAGTGGGGTCTGGAGGGAAAACACACAGTAACAGCCTGTGGGTGGCACTGTCTGTGGAGTGGGGTCTGGAGGGAAAACACACAGTAACAGCCTGTGGGTGGCACTGTCTGTGGAGTGGGGTCTGGAGGGAAAACACACAGTAACAGCCTGTGGGTGGCACTGTCTGTGGAGTGGGGTCTGGAGGGAAGACACACAGTAACAGCCTGTGGGTGGCACTGTCTGTGGAGTGGGGTCTGGAGGAAAACACACAGTAACAGCCTGTGGGTGGCACTGTCTGTGGAGTGGGGTCTGGAGGGAAAACACACAGTAACAGCCTGTGGGTGGCACTGTCTGTGGAGTGGGGTCTGGAGGGAAAACACACAGTAACAGCCTGTGGGTGGCACTGTCTGTGGAGTGGGGTCTGGAGGGAAAACACACAGTAACAGCCTGTGGGTGGCACTGTCTGTGGAGTGGGGTCTGGAGGGAAAACACACAGTAACAGCCTGTGGGTGGCACTGTCTGTGGAGTGGGGTCTGGAGGGAAAACACACAGTAACAGCCTGTGGGTGGCACTGTCTGTGGAGTGGGGTCTGGAGGGAAAACACACAGTAACAGCCTGTGGGTGGCACTGTCTGTGGAGTGGGGTCTGGAGGGAAAACACACAGTAACAGCCTGTGGGTGGCACTGTCTGTGGAGTGGGGTCTGGAGGGAAAACACAGTAACAGCCTGTGGGTGGCACTGTCTGTGGAGTGGGGTCTGGAGGGAAGACACACAGTAACAGCCTGTGGGTGGCACTGTCTGTGGAGTGGGGTCTGGAGGGAAAACACACAGTAACAGCCTGTGGGTGGCACTGTCTGTGGAGTGGGGTCTGGAGGGAAAACACACAGTAACAGCCTGTGGGTGGCACTGTCTGTGGAGTGGGGTCTGGAGGGAAAACACACAGTAACAGCCTGTGGGTGGCACTGTCTGTGGAGTGGGGTCTGGAGGAAAACACACAGTAACAGCCTGTGGGTGGCACTGTCTGTGGAGTGGGGTCTGGAGGGAAAACACACAGTAACAGCCTGTGGGTGGCACTGTCTGTGGAGTGGGGTCTGGAGGAAAACACACAGTAACAGCCTGTGGGTGGCACTGTCTGTGGAGTGGGGTCTGGAGGGAAAACACACAGTAACAGCCTGTGGGTGGCACTGTCTGTGGAGTGGGGTCTGGAGGGAAAACACACAGTAACAGCCTGTGGGTGGCACTGTCTGTGGAGTGGGGTCTGGAGGGAAAACACACAGTAACAGCCTGTGGGTGGCATTGTCTGTGGAGTGGGGTCTGGAGGGAAAACACACAGTAACAGCCTGTGGGTGGCACTGTCTGTGGAGTGGGGTCTGGAGGAAAACACACAGTAACAGCCTGTGGGTGGCACTGTCTGTGGAGTGGGGTCTGGAGGAAAACACACAGTAACAGCCTGTGGGTGGCACTGTCTGTGGAGTGGGGTCTGGAGGGAAAACACACAGTAACAGCCTGTGGGTGGCACTGTCTGTGGAGTGGGGTCTGGAGGGAAAACACACAGTAACAGCCTGTGGGTGGCACTGTCTGTGGAGTGGGGTCTGGAGGGAAGACACACAGTAACAGCCTGTGGGTGGCACTGTCTGTGGAGTGGGGTCTGAGGGAAAACACACAGTAACAGCCTGTGGGTGGCACTGTCTGTGGAGTGGGGTCTGGAGGGAAAACACACAGTAACAGCCTGTGGGTGGCACTGTCTGTGGAGTGGGGTCTGGAGGGAAAACACACAGTAACAGCCTGTGGGTGGCACTGTCTGTGGAGTGGGGTCTGGAGGGAAAACACACAGTAACAGCCTGTGGGTGGCACTGTCTGTGGAGTGGGGTCTGGAGGGAAAACACACAGTAACAGCCTGTGGGTGGCACTGTCTGTGGAGTGGGGTCTGGAGGGAAACACACAGTAACAGCCTGTGGGTGGCACTGTCTGTGGAGTGGGGTCTGGAGGAAACACGCAGTAACAGCCTGTGGGTGGCACTGTCTGTGGAGTGGGGTCTGGAGGGAAAACACACAGTAACAGCCTGTGGGTGGCACTGTCTGTGGAGTGGGGTCTGGAGGGAAAACACACAGTAACAGCCTGTGGGTGGCACTGTCTGTGGAGTGGGGTCTGGAGGGAAGACACACAGTAACAGCCTGTGGGTGGCACTGTCTGTGGAGTGGGGTCTGAGGGGAAAACACACAGTAACAGCCTGTGGGTGGCACTGTCTGTGGAGTGGGGTCTGGAGGGAAAACACACAGTAACAGCCTGTGGGTGGCACTGTCTGTGGAGTGGGGTCTGGAGGGAAAACACACAGTAACAGCCTGTGGGTGGCACTGTCTGTGGAGTGGGGTCTGGAGGGAAAACACGCAGTAACAGCCTGTGGGTGGCACTGTCTGTGGAGTGGGGTCTGGAGAGAAAACACACAGTAACAGCCTGTGGGTGGCACTGTCTGTGGAGTGGGTCTGGAGGGAAAACACACAGTAACAGCCTGTGGGTGGCACTGTCTGTGGAGTGGGGTCTGGAGGGAAAACACACAGTAACAGCCTGTGGGTGGCACTGTCTGTGGAGTGGGGTCTGGAGGGAAAACACACAGTAACAGCCTGTGGGTGGCACTGTCTGTGGAGTGGGGTCTGGAGGGAAAACACACAGTAACAGCTTTCTCTCTCCAATCAGACATTCATGTTTGTTCCTTTAAACTGAAAGAGGAACTTTCAGTCTCATAACACTGTACCAAAACAAGTCCCGTTCTATTGTAATACTGTACCAAAACAAGTCCCGTTCTATTGTAATACTGTACCAAAACAAGTCCTGTTCTATTGTAATACTGTACCAAAACAAGTCCCGTTCTATTATAATACTGTACCAAAACAAGTCCTGTTCTATTGTAATACTGTACCAAAACAAGTCCTGTTCTATTGTAATACTGTACCAAAACAAGCCCTGTTCTATTATAATACTGTACCAAAACAAGTCCTGTTCTATTGTACCAAATCAAGTCCCGTTCTATTGTAATACTGTACCAAAACAAGTCCTGTTCTATTGTACCAAAACAAGTCCTGTTCTATTGTAATACTGTACCAAAACAAGTCCTGTTCTATTGTAATACTGTACCAAAACAAGTCCCGTTCTATTGTAATACTGTATCAAAACAAGTCCTGTTCTATTGTGATACTGTACCAAAACAAGTCCTGTTCTATTGTAATACTGTACCAAAACAAGTCCTGTTCTATTGTAATACTGTACCAAAACAAGTCCTGTTCTATTGTAATACTGTACCAAAACAAGTCCTGTTCTATTGTACCAAAACAAGTCCTGTTCTATTGTGATACTGTACCAAAACAAGTCCTGTTCTATTGTAATACTGTACCAAAACAAGTCCTGTTCTATTGTAATACTGTACCAAAACAAGTCCCGTTCTATTGTACCAAAACAAGTCCTGTTCTATTGTGATACTGTACCAAAACAAGTCCTGTTCTATTGTGATACTGTACCAAAACAAGTCCTGTTCTATTGTGATACTGTACCAAAACAAGTCCTGTTCTATTGTAATACTGTACCAAAACAAGTCCTGTTCTATTGTAATACTGTACCAAAACAAGTCCTGTTCTATTGTAATACTGTACCAAAACAAGTCCCATTCTAATACTGTACCAAAACAAGTCCTGTTCTATTGTAATACTGTACCAAAACAAGTCCTGTTCTATTATAATACTGTACCAAAACAAGTCCCGTTCTATTGTAATACTGTACCAAAACAAGTCCCATTCTAATACTGTACCAAAGCAAGTCCTGTTCTATTGTAATACTGTACCAAAACAAGTCCCGCTCTATTGTGATACTGTACCAAAACAAGTCCTGTTCTATTGTAACACTGTACCAAAACAAGTCCTGTTCTATTGTAATACTGTACCAAAACAAGTCCTGTTCTATTGTAATACTGTACCAAAACAAGTCCCGTTCTATTGTGATACTGTACCAAAACAAGTCCTGTTCTATTGTAACACTGTACCAAAACAAGTCCTGTTCTATTGTAATACTGTACCAAAACAAGTCCTGTTCTATTCTAATACTGTACCAAAACAAGTCCCGTTCTATTGTAATACTGTACCAAAACAAGTCCCATTCTAATACTGTACCAAAACAAGTCCTGTTCTATTGTAATACTGTACCAAAACAAGTCCCGTTCTATTGTAATACTGTACCAAAACAAGTCCTGTTCTATTGTAATACTGTACCAAAACAAGTCCTGTTCTATTGTAACACTGTACCAAAACAAGTCCTGTTCTATTGTAATACTGTACCAAAACAAGTCCCATTCTAATACTGTACCAAAACAAGTCCTGTTCTATTGTAATACTGTACCAAAACAAGTCCTGTTCTATTGTAATACTGTACCAAAACAAGTCCTGTTCTATTGTAATACTGTACCAAAACAAGTCCCGTTCTATTGTGATACTGTACCAAAACAAGTCCCGTTCTATTGTAATACTGTACCAAAACAAGTCCTGTTCTATTGTAATACTGTACCAAAACAAGTCCCCTTCTATTGTAATACAGTACCAAAACAAGTCCTGTTCTATTGTAATACTGTACCAAAACAAGTCCTGTTCTATTGTAATACTGTACCAAAACAAGTCCTGTTCTATTGTAATACTGTACCAAAACAAGTCCTGTTCTATTGTAATACTGTACCAAAACAAGTCCTGTTCTATTGTAATACTGTACCAAAACAAGTCCCGTTCTATTGTAATACTGTACCAAAACAAGTCCCGTTCTATTGTAATACTGTACCAAAACAAGTCCCGTTCTCAGCTTAGATACTGTGTTGTTGTCCACTATTCCATCTGGACGGAGCTCAGCTTAGATACTGTGTTCTTGTCCACTTTTCTATCTGGACGGAGCTCAGCTTAGATACTGTGTTCTTGTCCACTATTCCATCTGGACGGAGCTCAGCTTAGATACTGTGTTGTTGTCCACTATTCCATCTGGACAGAGCTCAGCTTAGATACTGTGTTGTTGTCCACTATTCCATCTGGACGGAGCTCAGCTTAGATACTGTGTTGTTGTTCACTATTCCATCTGGAGGGAGCTAAGATACTGTGTTGTTGTTCACTATTCCATCTGGACGGAGCTCAGCTTAGATACTGTGTTGTTGTCCACTATTCCATCTGGACGGAGCTCAGCTTAGATACTGTGTTGTTGTTCACTATTCCATCTGGAGGGAGCTAAGATACTGTGTTGTTGTTCACTATTCCATCTGGACGGAGCTCAGCTTAGATACTGTGTTGTTGTTCACTATTCCATCTGGACGGAGCTCAGCTTAGATACTGTGTTGTTGTCCACTATTCCATCTGGACGGAGCTCAGCTTAGATACTGTGTTGTTGTTCACTATTCCATCTGGACGGAGCTCAGCTTAGATACTGTGTTGTTGTTCACTATTCCATCTGGAGGGAGCTCAGCTTAGATACTGTGTTGTTGTCCACCCTTCCATCTGGACGGAACGTGTTCCTGTATTCGGTGCATGATGTCTTTCAGAGCTTTGGGTTGGGGTTCAGACAAAGGGCAAGGTGTGTGGATGCCTACATACAGTGTGTGTGTGTGTGTGTGTGTATAGACAGTGTTACCTGAAGGTGAGTTTGGTCTTGAACACAGCCTGTCCCTGTAGTCCAGTTCCTTGTCTGATGAACAGGTGGTTGTGGTCTCCTTGGAGAGGAGCTTATACACATCAAACACCTCGTTACCCAGGTGGAGAGACATGCTGTGGAGACAGAACACATCAAACACCTCGTTACCCAGGTGGAGAGACATGCTGTGGAGAGAGAACACATCCACAGATACATACACATGTCAACACACATTTCCCCATTGTTAAATCAATGTATTAATTATTCAAGCACAATCATCAGGAGTCCAGCGTTACTCCTCTTCATCAGGAGTCCAGCGTTACTCCTCTTCATCAGGAGTCCAGCGTTACTCCTCTTCATCAGCTGTCCAGCGTTACTCCTCTTCATCAGCTGTCCAGCGTTACCCTCTTCATCAGGAGTCCAGCGTTACTCCTCTTCATCAGGAGTCCAGCGTTACTCCTCTTCATCAGGAGTCCAGCGTTACTCCTCTTTATCAGGAGTCCAGCGTTACTCCTCTTCATCAGGAGTCCAGTGTTACTCCTCTTCATCAGGAGTCCAGCGTTACTCCTCTTCATCAGGAGTCCAGCGTTACTCCTCTTCATCAGGAGTCCAGCGTTACTCCTCTTCATCAGGAGTCCAGCGTTACTCCTCTTCATCAGGAGTCCAGCGTTACTCCTCTTCATCAGGAGTCCAGCGTTACTCCTCTTCATCAGGAGTCCAGCGTTACTCCTCTTCATCAGGAGTCCAGCATTACTCCTTCATCTCGCCCTCTGAGGGTCTTGTGTGTGTGTGTGTGTGTGTGTGTGTGTGTGTGTGTGTGTGTGTGTGTGTGTGTGTGTGTGTGTGTGTGTGTGTGTGTGTGTGTGTGTGTGTGTGTGTGCTGACCTGCCGTCAGACCACTTGACGATGCGGGCGTTACTCTCTCTGCTCTCGTTCCCCTCCTCGTCTTTCTTGGCTCTCCACCGGATAGTATTCTCAACCTGAACACAGAACACTGTTACATCACACATAACACTGTTACATCACACATAACACTGTTACATCACACATAACACTGTCCCATCACAAAGAACACTGTCCCATCACACAGAACACTGTCCCATCACACAGAACACTGTCCCATCACACAGAACACTGTCCCATCACACAGAACACTGTCCCATCACACAGAACACTGTCCCATCACACAGAACACTGTCCCATCACACAGAACACTGTCCCATCACACAGAACACTGTCCCATCACACAGAACACTGTCCCATCACACAGAACACATCACTGTCCCATCACTCAGAACACATCACTGTCCCATCACACAGAACACATCACTGTCCCATCACACAGAACACATCACTGTCCCATCACACAGAACACTTCACTGTCCCATCACACACACAACACTGTCCCATCACACACACAACACTGTCCCATCACACACACACAACACTGTCCCATCACACACACACAACACTGTCCCATCACACACACAACACTGTCCCATCACACACACACACAACACTGTCCCATCACACACACACAACACTGTCCCATCACACACACACAACACTGTCCCATCACACACACACAACACTGTCCCATCACACACACACAACACTGTCCCATCACACACACACAACACTGTCCCATCACACACACACACAACACTGTCCCATCACACACACACAACACTGTCCCATCACACACACACAACACTGTCCCATCACACACACACAACACTGTCCCATCACACACACACAACACTGTCCCATCACACAGAACACATCACTGTCCCATCACACAGAACACATCACTGTCCCATCACACAGAACACATCACTGTCCCATCACACAGAACACATCACTGTCCCATCACACAGAACACTGTCACATCACGGTCACATCACTGTCACATCACTCACTCACAACACGGTCACATCACACACACAACACTGTCACATCACTGTCACATCACTCACTCACAACACGGTCACATCACTCACAACACGGTCACATCACACACACAACACTGTCACATCACTCCCAACACTGTCACATCACACACACTACACTGTCACATCACTCATAACACTGTCACATCACACACACAATACTGTCACATCACTCACAACACTATCACATCACACATACAACACAACACTGTCACATCACACACACACACACACACAACACTGTCACATCACACACACACACAACACTGTCACATCAATACACACACAACACTGTCACATCAATACACAACACTGTCACATCAATACACAACAATGTCACATCACAAAACTGTCACATCACAACACACACACAGGGCAAGAACTGAGCACACACACACACCTTCAGTTTGAGCCTGGTCCGTCCCTCTTCATCCAACATCTCCTCATCCTCAAACTCATCTTCATAGTACTGGGAGTCAAAGGGTCTGAACAGAGAGGAACACACACATCACATCAGAGTTCAGAGAGAAGACACTGCTTCTACCTATCCAGACCTTCACATCTGAAAACATGGACTGCTCAGGGGAAGGTCAGAGTTAGGGGTCAGGGTTAGGGTCCGGGGGTGTCAGGGTCTAGGGTCAGTAAGTGAACTGGGACCATCTGGGGTGAGTCTAACCTGGGCTCAACAGAGAGGAAGTTGGGTAGTTTGACGAAGTAGAGGTCTGATCCTAGATCAGTGCTGACTTTAGGAATCTCCACCTCGATACGAGTCTCTGGAACGGGCTCCTCCTCAGCCTGCTCCCCTTCCATACCATCCTCTTGGTCCTGGGGAGAGACACACACACAGAGAGACAGACACACAGAGAGACAGACACACAGAGAGACAGACACACAGAGAGACAGACACACACACACAGAGAGACAGACACACAGAGACAGACACACAGAGAGACAGACACACACACACAGAGAGACAGACACACACACACAGAGAGACAGACACACACACACAGAGAGACAGACACACACACACAGAGAGACACACACACACAGACACACACACACACAGAGAGACACACGCACACAGAGAGACACACACACACACAGAGAGACACACACACAGAAACTCTTCATTATTAGTTCTTGTAACATGCAGAGGTAAAGTGTGTCACACCAGGGGTTGTCCTGGAGTGGGGGGGGTAAAGTGTGTCTCACCAGGGGTTGTCCTGGAGTGGGGGGGGGGTAAGGTGTGTCTCACCAGGGGTTGTCCTGGAGTGGGGGGGGGGGGTGTAATGTGTAAAGGGGGGTGTAAGTGTGTCCCACCAGGGGTTGTCCTGGAGTGGGGGGTTAAGTGTGTCTCACCAGGGGTTGTCCTGGAGTGGGGGGGGGTGTAATGTGTAAAGGGGGGTGTAAGTGTGTCCCACCAGGGGTTGCCCTGGAGTGGGGGGGGTTAAGTGTGTCTCACCAGGGGTTGTCCTGGAGTGGGGGGGTTAAGTGTGTCTCACCAGGGGTTGTCCTGGAGTGGGGGGGGGGTATGTGTCTCACCAGGGGTTGTCCTGGAGTGGGGGGTTAAGTGTGTCTCACCAGGGGTTGTCCTGGAGTGGGGGGGGGTGTAATGTAAAGGGGGGTGTAAAGTGTGTCCCACCAGGGGTTGTCCTGGAGTGGGGGGTTAAGTGTGTCTCACCAGGGGTTGTCCTGGAGTGGGGGGGGGTGTAATGTGTAAGGGGGTGTAAAGTGTGTCTCACCAGGGGTTGTCCTGGAGTGGGGGTGTAAAGTGTGTCCCACCAGGGGTTGCCCTGGAGTGGGGGTGTGTGTCTCACCAGGGGGTTGTCCTGGAGTGGGGGGGTTAAGTGTGTCTCACCAGGGGTTGTCCTGGAGTGGGGGGGTTAATGTGTGTCTCACCAGGGGTTGTCCTGGAGTGGGGGTTAAGTGTGTCTCACCAGGGGTTGTCCTGGAGTGGGGGGTTAAGTGTGTCTCACCAGGGGTTGTCCTGGAGTGGGGGGGGGTAAGTGTGTCTCACCAGGGGTTGTCCTGGAGTGGGGGGGGGGTAAGGTGTGTCTCACCAGGGGTTGTCCTGGAGTGGGGGGTTAAGTGTGTCTCACCAGGGGTTGTCCTGGAGTGGGGGGTTAAGTGTGTCTCACCAGGGGTTGTCCTGGAGTGGGGGGGTTAAGTGTGTCTCACCAGGGGTTGTCCTGGAGTGGGGGGGTTAAGTGTGTCTCACCAGGGGTTGTCCTGGAGTGGGGGGTTAAGTGTGTCTCACCAGGGGTTGTCCTGGAGTGGGGGGTTAAGTGTGTCTCACCAGGGGTTGTCCTGGAGTGGGGGGTTAAGTGTGTCTCACCAGGGGTTGTCCTGGAGTGGGGGGTTAAGTGTGTCTCACCAGGGGTTGTCCTGGAGTGGGGGGTTATGTGTCTCACCAGGGGTTGTCCTGGAGTGGGGGTTAAGTGTGTCTCACCAGGGGTTGTCCTGGAGTGGGGGGGGGGGGGGGGGGTTAAGTGTGTCTCACCGGGGTTGTCCTGGAGTGGGGGTTAAGTGTGTCTCACCAGGGGTTGTCCTGGAGTGGGGGGGTTAAGTGTGTCTCACCAGGGTTGTCCTGGAGTGGGGGGTTAAGTGTGTCTCACCAGGGGTTGTCCTGGAGTGGGGGGTTAAGTGTGTCTCACCAGGGGTTGTCCTGGAGTGGGGGGTTAAGTGTGTCTCACCAGGGGTTGTCCTGGAGTGGGGGGTTAAGTGTGTCTCACCAGGGGTTGTCCTGGAGTGGGGGGGTTAAGTGTGTCTCACCAGGGGTTGTCCTGGAGTGGGGGGTTAAGTGTGTCTCACCAGGGGTTGTCCTGGAGTGGGGGGGTTAAGTGTGTCTCACCAGGGGTTGTCCTGGAGTGGGGGTTAAGTGTGTCTCACCAGGGGTTGTCCTGGAGTGGGGGGTTAAGTGTGTCTCACCAGGGGTTGTCCTGGAGTGGGGGGGTTAAGTGTGTCTCACCAGGGGGTTGTCCTGGAGTGGGGGGTTAAGTGTGTCTCACCAGGGGTTGTCCTGGAGTGGGGGGGTTAAGTGTGTCTCACCAGGGGTTGTCCTGGAGTGGGGGGGTTAAGTGTGTCTCACCAGGGGTTGTCCTGGAGTGGGGGGGGGGGGGGTTAAGTGTGTCTCACCGGGGTTGTCCTGGAGTGGGGGGTTAAGTGTGTCTCACCGGGGTTGTCCTGGAGTGGGGGGTTAAGTGTGTCTCACCAGGGGTTGTCCTGGAGTGGGGGGGTTATGTGTCTCACCAGGGGTTGTCCTGGAGTGGGGGGTTAAGTGTGTCTCACCAGGGGTTGTCCTGGAGTGGGGGGTTAAGTGTGTCTCACCAGGGGTTGTCCTGGAGTGGGGGGTTAAGTGTGTCTCACCAGGGGTTGTCCTGGAGTGGGGGTTAAGTGTGTCTCACCAGGGGTTGTCCTGGAGTGGGGGGGTTAAGTGTCTCACCAGGGGTTGTCCTGGAGTGGGGGGGTTAAGTGTGTCTCACCAGGGGTTGTCCTGGAGTGGGGGGTTAAGTGTGTCTCACCAGGGGTTGTCCTGGAGTGGGGGGTTAAGTGTGTCTCACCAGGGGTTGTCCTGGAGTGGGGGGTTAAGTGTGTCTCACCAGGGGTTGTCCTGGAGTGGGGGGTTAAGTGTGTCTCACCAGGGGTTGTCCTGGAGTGGGGGTTAAGTGTGTCTCACCAGGGGTTGTCCTGGAGTGGGGGGGTTAAGTGTGTCTCACCGGGGGTTGTCCTGGAGTGGGGGTTAAGTGTGTCTCACCAGGGGTTGTCCTGGAGTGGGGGGGTTAAGTGTGTCTCACCAGGGGTTGTCCTGGAGTGGGGGTTAAGTGTGTCTCACCAGGGGTTGTCCTGGAGTGGGGGGGTTAAGTGTGTCTCACCGGGGGTTGTCCTGGAGTGGGGGGGTTAAGTGTGTCTCACCAGGGGTTGTCCTGGAGTGGGGGGGTTAAGTGTGTCTCACCAGGGGTTGTCCTGGAGTGGGGGGTTAAGTGTGTCTCACCGGGGGCTGTCCTGGAGTGGGGGGGTTAAGTGTGTCTCACCAGGGGTTGTCCTGGAGTGGGGGGGGGGTTAAGTGTGTCTCACCAGGGGTTGTCCTGGAGTGGGGGGTTAAGTGTGTCTCACCAGGGGTTGTCCTGGAGTGGGGGGTTAAGGTGTCTCACCAGGGGTTGTCCTGGAGTGGGGGGTTAAGTGTGTCTCACCAGGGGTTGTCCTGGAGTGGGGGTTAAGTGCGTCTCACCGGGGTTGTCCTGGAGTGGGGGGGTTAAGTGTGTCTCACCAGGGGTTGTCCTGGAGTGGGGGGGTTATGTGTCTCACCAGGGGTTGTCCTGGAGTGGGGGGTTAAGTGTGTCTCACCAGGGGTTGTCCTGGAGTGGGGGTTAAGTGTGTCTCACCAGGGGTTGTCCTGGAGTGGGGGGGTTAAGTGTGTCTCACCAGGGGTTGTCCTGGAGTGGGGGGGTTAAGTGTGTCTCACCAGGGGTTGTCCTGGAGTGGGGGGGTTAAGTGTGTCTCACCAGGGGTTGTCCTGGAGTGGGAGGTTTCTCAGCATCACTGTCTGATGAGATGTCGTCTGCCTCTCCAAACAGGTCGTCTGCTGCTGGCTTCTTACCTGAGGAAGAGATGGAGAGGAGGAGTCCTGAACCCTAACCTTTGACCCGTAACAGGTAGGAGTGGAACATTGAGGGATTATACCCTGACCCCCCGCCTCCTCAAAGTGCATCGGAGTAGGCTTGGGTGGTATCCAGACTGTCATACCTTCATACCGACCGTGTGCCATCCTGGGATAGTCAGTAATACCAGCACTGAACACAAGGGGTGCTGTTTTCTAACCCCACTGAGCCTCTGCAATATGGAGGTTACCAATGCTAATAAGTACATGTGAAATCCCATAGTGAATGCTAGCTAAATGTTAACGAGCGCATTGCGAACATTTTAGAGTCTCTGACAAACTATTTGCAGAACGGACAATAGCGTTCTACTGATCCACTAAGGGATTCTCCTGACCCACTAAGGGATTCTCCTGACCCACTAGGGGATTCTCCTGATCCACTATGGGATTCTACTGATCCACTAAGGATTCTCCTGATCCACTAAGGGATTCTCCTGACCCACTAGGGATTCTCCTGATCCACTAAGGGATTCTCCTGACCCACTAAGGGATTCTCCTGACCCACTAGGGGATTCTCCTGACCCACTAAGGGATTCTCCTGATCCACTAGGGGATTCTCCTGATCCACTAAGGGATTCTCCTGACCCACTAGGGGATTCTCCTGATCCACAAGGGGATTCTCCTGATCCACTAAGGGATTCTCCTGACTCACTAGGGGATTCTCCTGATCCACTAGGGGATTCTACTGATCCACTAGGGATTCTCCTGATCCACTAAGGGATTCTCCTGATCCACTAGGGGATTCTCCTGATCCACTAGGATTCTCCTGATCCACTAGGGGATTCTCCTGATCCACTAGGGATTCTCCTGATCCACTAGGGGATTCTCCTGACCCACTAGGGATTCTCCTGATCCACTAGGGGATTCTCCTGACCCGCTAGGGATTCTCCTGACCCACTGAGGGATTCTCCTGACCCACAAGGGGATTCTCCTGATCCACTAGGGGATTCTCCTGATCCACTAGGGGATTCTCCTGACCCACTAGGGGATTCTCCTGATCCACTAAGGGATTCTCCTGATCCACTAAGGGATTCTCCTGACCCACTATGGGATTCTCCTGATCCACTATGGGATTCTCCTGACCCACTATGGGATTCTCCTGATCCACTAGGGGATTCTCCTGACCCACTAGGGGATTCTCTTGACCCACTAGGGGATTCTCCTGACCCACTAGGGGATTCTCCTGACCCACTAGGGGATTCTCCTGACCCACTAGGGGATTCTCTTGATCCACTAGGGGATTCTCCTGACCCACTAGGGGATTCTCTTGACCCACTAGGGGATTCTCCTGATCCACTAGAGGATTCTCCTGACCCACTAGGGGATTCTCCTGATCCACTAAGGGATTCTCCTGATCCACTAGGGGATTCTCCTGATCCACTATGGGATTCTCCTGACCCACTAAGGGATTCTCCTGATCCACTAAGGGATTCTCCTGACCCACTAGGGGATTCTCCTGACCCACTATGGCAGGGGTGTCAAAGTCAAATGGACGGAGGGCCAAATAAAAAATTTAGCTACAAGCCGAGGGGCCGGACTGTTCGAATGTTCATTGAAAAATTTTTAAATGACGCATATAGTCTAGTGAACCTAATTGAACCTACTGAAAACCTAACAAATATATTCCAATATGATCAGATAAATAAAGCAATATTTTCTTATGGCTCTGTCAGTAATCTTTAATTTTCAACAGACACAAAAGACAAATTTCCTTTATATAAAAATCCCCATAACATGAACATTAAATGAAAGAAACCGGTATTCAAGGCACCATCAGTAGCCTATATTTTCTATTTTAGCAAAAGTGGGCTAAATTTACTTCAAAGAAAAAACAATAATAGCAATTTTCTATCATCCACTCAACTGAAATATTTTTAAAATATAATTGGATTGAAATACAATAAAATAAAGTGCAAAAATCTATTAATCAAAAAAAAACAACACTTTGTTTAAGGAGAAGTAACATGCAGTGAAAACAAATATTAAACTTTAACTTTTAAACTTGAACTGAGTAAAAACTCTAAATATGTGATTGCACAGTAATGTTCACTTGTTTGAGGTTGAGGGTGATACTTGGTGGTGTCCCATCTTTTCCACAAGTTCATCAATGTTCGGGGTAAGGCTCTGAGCTGAGGAAATCCTCAGAATTGAGTGGAGGTGTTCAGCAGTAAGTCGACTTCTGTGTGATGTTTTGTTCAGGTTCATCAAAGAAAAAGTTGTTCACACAGGTATGTGCTGCCAAACATAGACAACGTTTGAGCAGCCTGGATGCGCAGCTGGGGCATTGTGTCGGGGAGGAAACGGGCGAACTCCGCAGCACCCACTGCCGCATATTTTGCCCTCAGTGCATCATTGCATTGGAGGTCAATCAACTCCATTTGGAGGTTTGGTGGGTGAGCTTTCCACGTCAACAGCAAATGGGTTACCGAGCAGTTCCAACCTGCTTTTTTGTGCTTCAAAGTCAGCAAATCGGCGTCGAAAGTCAGCGGCAAGCATACCTATTTTATCAGCCAACTGTGCGCTCGGGAACGCACTGGTAGAGAGCTTCTCTTCATGGTCTGGCAGCTGGGAAAGTGGCTCAAATTTTCTTTCCGCATCTGCGTCTCCCACAGAGTCAGTTTGGTTTTAAATGCCTTCACTGTACTGTACATATCAGAGATGACATGATCCCGACCCTGCAGCTGCAAGTTCATTGCATTCAGATGACTCGTAATGTCACACAGAAAAGCCATTTCACACAGAAACATTTCGTCTCGGAGTTGTGTTGTGTCTTTCCCTTTGCTGTCCAAGAACAGACAAATCTCCTCACGAAGCTCGAAACATCTTTGAAGCACCTTTCCCTGGCTTAGCCATCGCACCTCTGTGTGATAAGGCAAATCACCATGCTCCGTTTCTAACTCCGTCAGAAATGCCTTGAACTGGCGGTGATTCAAACCTTGGCTCTGATAAAGTTAACTGTGCGCGTGATGATGCTCATTACATGCTCCATTTTCAAGGCTTTACCGCACAACGCTTCCTGGTGTATGATACAATGATAAGCTGTCAGCTCACCTGTCGCGTTTTCCTCTTGCATCTTTTCCCGTATCTTCGCCACCAGTCCGCTCCTGTGTCCACACATCGCAGGTGCTCCGTCGGTTGTCAAACCCACGAGTTTTTCCCAAGGCAGCTCCATCTCATTTACACATCTTGACACCTCTTCATACAAATCATGCCCCGTAGTTGTGCCATGCATAGGACGTAAAGCCAAAAACTCCTCTGTCACGCTTAGGCTGGAGTCCACTCCGCGGATGAAAATTGACAACTGGGCAATGTCAGAAATGTCGGTGCTCTCATCCACAGCCAAGGAATATGCAATGAAATATTTTCCCTTTTTCACAAGCTGCTCTTTTAGATTGATGGACAACTGGTCTACTCTCTCAGCAATGGTGTTTCTGCTCAGACTCACATTTAAAAAGAGTTGCCTTTTTTCTGGGCAAACTTCGTCACAAACTTTAATCATGCAGTTTTTGATGAAATCCCCTCCGTAAATGGCCGGGCTGATTTAGCGATCTCTTCTGCCAAAATAAAACTGGCCTTGACAGCAGCCTGGCCTTGTGATTTGGCTTTTGAACAGAGCCTGTCGAGATTTGAGGCCTGCTTTAATTCCTCTGCCTTTTGTAGCCTTTGTTCCATGTCCATATTCTTGTTTTTGTCCGCGTGTTTCGTTTCATAATGTCGTCTCAGATTATACTCTTTCAGTACCGCCACACTTTCTCCACACAGAAGACACACAGGTTTTCCAGCTACCTCCGTGAACATATACTCCGACTCCCACCTTGTTTGAAACCCCCGGTTCTCAGTGTCCACCTTCCGTTTTGCCATTTTTGATGGGTATCTGAAAGTTAATTTTACTGTGATGCTGACGACTGCTGTGCCAATAAATATTGAAATGAAGCAGCCTACTGCTCGGGTGCGTCACCGTTGCATTGTGGGAAATGTAGTATTGGTGCGTGTAAAAGATCTGCGGGCTGCCGGGCTTGCTGCGGTCTGCGGGCCGGTTCTAATAATAAATCAAGATCATCCCAGGGCCGTAAAAACCTTCTCGCGGGCCGGGATGTGGCCCGCGGGCCTTGACTCTGACATATGT
>NW_027010830.1:0-28217 GCF_036934945.1 Oncorhynchus masou masou | reverse complement strand
AACATCCCTGGTCATCCATACTGTCTCTGATCTGGAGGACTCACTAAACAAAGTACATCCCTGGTCATCCCTACTGCCTCTGATCTGGAGGACTCACTAAACAGAGAACATCCATACTGCCTCTGATCTGGAGGACTCACTAAACACACATGCGTAATTTGTAAATTATGTCGTGTTGGAGTCTGTCCCTGGCTATCTGTAAATTGGTGCCATCTGGTTTGCTTAATATAAGGAATTTGAAATTATTTATATTTTCAGACTTTTACTTTTGATACTTCAGTATATTTAAAACCCAATACTTATAGACTTTTACTCAAGTGGTATTTTACTGGGTGACTTTTCCCTTTTGATTGAGTTATTTTCTATTAAGGTATCTTTACTTTTACTACAGTATGACAATTGGATACTTTTCCCACCAATGCTGCTTTGTCTGGCCTTTGGGATCTTGGGAAAGTTAAGCACTTGTGACAACTGCTGAGGTAAAACAGGGCTTTATATTTTATACATTTGATTTATTGTGTTTCCAGGTGCTCCGGGTATCATCTCTTCGCCTTACGCTGGGGCAGCAGGTTTTGGCCCTGCTATCGGGTTCCCCAAGCAGGTAGGTACCGCCACACTATCACCCTCCTCCAGCCCCATACCCCCTGTATAGATAGGTATCACCCTCCTCCAGCCCCATACCCACTGTATCAGGCAGGTACTACCCCTCCTCCTGCCCCATACCCCCATATAGGTAGGTACTACCCTCCTCCTGCCCCATACCCCCTGTATAGGTAGGTACCACCCTCCTCCTGCCCCATACCCCTATATAGGTAGGTATCACCCTCCTCCAGCCCCATACCCCCTATATAGGTAGGTACTACCCTCCTCCTGCCCCATACCCCTATATAGGTAGGTACTACCCTCCTCCTGCCCCATACCCCCTATATGGTAGGTACCACCCTCCTCCTGCCCCATACCCCTATATAGGTAGGTATCACCCTCCTCCTGCCCCATACCCCCTATATGGGTAGGTATCACCCCCTCCAGCCCCATACCCCTATATGGGTAGGTACACCCTCCTCCTGCCCCATACCCCCTATATAGGCAGGTATCACCCCACTATCACCCTCCTCCTGCCTCATACCCCTATATAGGTAGGTACACCCTCCTCCTGCCCCATACCCCCTATATAGGTAGGTATCACCCTCCTCCTGCCCCATACCCCCTATATAGGTAGGTATCACCCTCCTCCAGCCCCATACCCCCTATATAGGTAGGTATCACCCTCCTCCTGCCCCATACCCCCTATATAGGTAGGTATCACCCTCCTCCTGCCCCCATACCCCCCATATAGGTAGGTATCACCCTCCTCCTGCTCCCATACCCCCTATATAGGTAGGTATCACCCTCCTCCAGCCCCATACCCCCTATATAGGTAGGTATCACCCTCCTCCTGCCCCATACCCCCTATATAGGTAGGTATCACCCTCCTCCAGCCCCATACCCCTATATAGGTAGGTATCACCCTCCTCCTGCCCCATACCCCCTATATAGGTAGGTATACCCTCCTCCAGCCCCATACCCCTATATAGGTAGGTATCACCCTCCTCCTGCCCCATACCCCTATATAGGTAGGTATCACCCTCCTCCTGCCCCATACCCCTATATAGGTAGGTATCACCCTCCTCCTGCCCCATACCCCCTATATAGGTAGGTATCACCCTCCTCCAGCCCCATACCCCCTATATAGGTAGGTACCACCCTCCTCCAGCCCCATACCCCTATATAGGTAGGTACACCCTCCTCCTGCCCCATACCCTCTATATAGGTAGGTATCACCCTCCTCCAGCCCCATACCCCCTATATAGGTAGGTACCACCCCACTATCACCCTCCTCCTGCCCCATACCCTCTATATAGGTAGGTATCACCCTCCTCCTGCCCCATACCCCCTATATAGATAGGTACACCCTCTTCCTGCCCCATACCCCCTATATAGGTAGGTATCACCCTCCTCCTGCCCCATACCCCCTATATAGGTAGGTATCACCCTCCTCCTGCCCCATACCCCTATATAGGTAGGTACACCCTCCTCCTGCCCCATACCCCCTATATAGGTAGGTATCACCCTCCTCCTGCCCCATACCCCTATATAGGTAGGTATCACCCTCCTCCTGCCCCATACCCCCTATATAGGTAGGTATCACCCTCCTCCTGCCCCATACCCCCTATATAGGTAGGTACCACCACACTATCACCCTCCTCCTGCCCCATACCCCCATATAGGTAGGTACCACCCCACTATCACCCTCCTCCTGCCCCATACCCTCTATATAGGTAGGTACACCCCTCCTCCTGCCCCATACCCCCTATATAGGTAGGTATCACCCTCCTCCTGCCCCATACCCCCTATAGGTAGGTATCACCCTCCTCCTGCCCCATACCCCCTATATAGGTGGGTATCACCCTCCTCCTGCCCCATACCCCCTATATAGGTAGGTATCACCCTCCTCCTGCCCCATACCCCCTATATAGGTAGGTATCACCCTCCTCCAGCCCCATACCCCCTATATAGGTAGGTACCACCCTCCTCCAGCCCCATACCCCCTATATAGGTAGGTACCACCCACTATCACCCTCCTCCAGCCCCATACCCCTATATAGGTAGGTATCACCCTCCTCCAGCCCCATACCCCCTATATAGGTAGGTACCACCCCACTATCACCCTCCTCCAGCCCCATACCCCCTATATAGGTAGATATCACCCTCCTCCAGCTCCCATACCCCTATATAGGTAGGTACCACCCTCCTCCAGCCCCATACCCCCTATATAGGTAGGTATCACCCTCCTCCAGCCCCATACTCCCTATATAGGTAGGTATCACCCTCCTCCTGCCCCATACCCCCTATATAGGTAGGTACCACCCTCCTCCAGCCCCATACCCCCTATATAGGTAGGTATCACCCTCCTCCAGCCCCATACCCCCTATATAGGTAGGTACCACCCTCCTCCAGCCCCATACCCCCTATATAGGTAGGTACCACCCCACTATCACCCTCCTCCAGCCCCATACCCCTATATAGGTAGGTACCACCCCACTATCACCCTCCTCCAGCCCCATACCCCCTATATAGGTAGGTATCACCCTCCTCCAGCCCCATACCCCCTATATAGGTAGGTATCACCCTCCTCCTGCCCCATACCCCTATATAGGTAGGTATCACCCTCCTCCAGCCCCATACCCCCTATATAGGTAGGTACCACCCTCCTCCAGCCCCATACCCCCTATATAGGTAGGTATCACCCTCCTCCTGCCCCATACCCCTATATAGGTAGGTATCACCCTCCTCCTGCCCCATACCCCCTATATAGGTAGGTATCACCCTCCTCCAGCCCCATACCCCCTATATAGGTAGGTATCACCCTCCTCCTGCCCCATACCCCTATATAGGTAGGTATCACCCTCCTCCAGCCCCATACCCCCTATATAGGTAGGTATCACCCTCCTCCAGCCCCATACCCCTATATAGGTAGGTACCACCCTCCTCCTGCCCCATACCCCCTATATAGGTAGGTATCACCCTCCTCCAGCCCCATACCCCCTATAGGTAGGTATCACCCTCCTCCAGCCCCATACCCCCTATATAGGTAGGTATCACCCTCCTCCTGCCCCATACCCCCTATATAGGTAGGTATCACCCTCCTCCTGCCCCATACCCCCTATATGGGTAGGTATCACCCTCCTCCTGCCCCATACCCCTATATAGGTAGGTATCACCCTCCTCCTGCCCCATACCCCCTATATAGGTAGGTATCACCCTCCTCCAGCCCCATACCCCCTATATAGGTAGGTACCACCCTCCTCCAGCCCCATACTCCCTATATAGGTAGGTACCACCCTCCTCCAGCCCCATACTCCCTATATAGGTAGGTATCACCCTCCTCCTGCCCCATACCCCCTATATAGGTAGGTATCACCCTCCTCCAGCCCCATACCCCCTATATAGGTAGGTACCACCCTCCTCCTGCCCCATACCCCCTATATAGGTAGGTACTACCATAGACAATACAATCACTAGAACATTGTTAGCCCCTCAGACCACCGCAGCCCCATTGACTTGACTGGGGAATCATGTTCTAGTGTTTCTATTTTTATAAGTACATAATCTCAACCATCATCATCATCATCATCATCTTCCCACTCTCCGACTGCGTCCCAAATGTACTATATAGTGAATAGGGTGCCATTTGGGACACCCCCTCACCTCACCTCCCCTCACCTCACCTCCCCTCTCCTACCGTCTCTCCTCCCTTCCCCCTCACCTCTCCTCACCTCTCCTCACCTCTCCTACCGTCTCCCCTCCCCCTCACCTCTCCTCACCTCTCCTACCGTCTCTCCTCCCCCTCACCTCTCCTCACCTCTCCTACGTCTCTCCTCCCCCTCTCCCTCTCCTACCGTCTCCTCCTCCCCCTCTCCCATCCCCTCCCCTCTCCTACTGTCTCTCCTCCCTCCTCATACTGACCCTGGGCCCTCCCCTCCCCACTCCCTAACGTCTCTCCTCCCCTCCCCCTCCCCTCTCCTACTGTCTCTCCTCCCCCTCCCCTCTCCTACCATTTCTCCTCCCCCTGCCTCCTCACCTCCCCTCACCTCCCCTCTCCTACCGTCTCTCCTCCCTCCTCATACTGACCCTGGGCCCTCCTCCCTCACCTCCCCTCTCCTACCGTCTCTTCTCCCCCTCCCCTTCCCTACTGTCTCTCCTCCCTTCTCATACTTACCCTGGGCCCTCCCCATCGCCTCCCCTCACCTACCGTCTCTTCTCCCCCTCCCCTTCCCTACTGTCTCTCCTCCCTCCTCATACTGACCCTGGGCCCTCCTCCCTCACCTCCCCTCTCCTACCGTCTCTCCTCCCTCCTCATACTGACCCTGGGCCCTCCTCCCTCACCTCCCCTCTCCTACCGTCTCTTCTCCCCCTCCCTTCCCTACTGTCTCTCCCTCCCTTCTCATACTTACCCTGGGCCCTCCCCATCGCCTCCCCTCACCTACCGTCTCTTCTCCCCCTCCCCTTCCCTACTGTCTCTCCTCCCTTCTCATACTTACCCTGGGCCCTCCTCCCTCACCTCCCTCTCCTACCGTCTCTTCTCCCCCTCCCCTTCCCTACTGTCTCTCCTCCCTTCTCCATACTGACCCTGGGCCCTCCTCCCTCACCTCCCCTCTCCTACCGTCTCTTCTCCCCCTCCCCTTCCCTACTGTCTCTCCTCCCTCCTCATACTGACCCTGGGCCCTCCTCCCTCACCTCCCCTCTCCTACCGTCTCTTCTCCCCCTCCCCTTCCCTACTGTCTCTCCTCCTTCTCATACTGACCCTGGGCCCTCCTCCCTCACCTCCCCTCTCCTACCGTCTCTTCTCCCCTCCCCTTCCCTACTGTCTCTCCTCCCTTCTCACTACTTACCCTGGGCCCTCCTCCCTCACCTCCCTCTCCTACCGTCTCTTCTCCCCTCCCCTTCCCTACTGTCTCTCCTCCCTTCTCATACTGACCCTGGGCCCTCCTCCCTCACCTCCCTCTCCTACCGTCTCTTCTCCCCTCCCCTTCCCTACTGTCTCTCCTCCCTTCTCATACTTACCCTGGGCCCTCCTCCCTCACCTCCCCTCTCCTACCGTCTCTTCTCCCCCTCCCCTTCCCTACTGTCTCTCCTCCCTTCTCATACTTACCCTGGGCCCTCCTCCCTCACCTCCCTCTCCTACCGTCTCTTCTCCCCCTCCCCTTCCCTACTGTCTCTCCTCCCTCCTCATACTGACCCTGGGCCCTCCTCCCTCACCTCCCCTCTCCTACCGTCTCTTCTCCCCCTCCCCTTCCCTACTGTCTCTCCTCCCTTCTCATACTGAACCTAGGCCCTCCTCCCTCACCTCCCCTCTCCTACCGTCTCTTCTCCCCCTCCCCTTCCCTACTGTCTCTCCTCCCTCCTCATACTGACCCTGGGCCCTCCTCCCTCACCTCCCTCTCCTACCGTCTCTTCTCCCCCTCCCCTTCCCTACTGTCTCTCCTCCCTTCTCATACTGAACCTAGGCCCTCCTCCTCACCTCCCTCTCCTACCGTCTCTTCTCCCTCCCCTTCCCTACTGTCTCTCCTCCCTTCTCATACTGAACCTAGGCCCTCCTCCCTCCCCTCCCCTCTCCTACCGTCTCTCCTCCCTCCTCATACTGACCCTGGGCCCTCCTCCCTCCTCTAGTAGGCCCGCCCTTTGACCTGCTATCGTGCGTGCCCCCAGGTCTGTCCATGCACACGATGACCGGTGCTCTGGGACCCCTCGCCATGCCCGGCTCAGTCTCGGGACGGATGACCCTACATGGCATGGCCCCCATCGCTGTTCACGCCGTTCTCCTTGTCTCCAACCTCAACCCTGATGTGAGTGACCCCCCCGCCCCGCCCACCTGTTACCCCCTCAACTCCTCTTTATTGTTTGTGCTCTTGCCAACGCCATTGCTCAATGTCAAGCTAAACATTTGGCATTACAATGAATGTTGACTTGATAGAACCACCTGGTGAGAAGAGACACTTTCCATATAACTAAATGTTACTGACCTGGTGAGAAGAGACACTTTCCAGATAACTAAATGTTGATGTTAGAATGGAATGGTACTTAGGGCTACTTCTTGGTAAATATCATGTTGGATTCTCTGCTGGGCTACAATCATTGAAGAGTTTCATGTTAGTAGCTGCTTTCTCTATCTGTGTCAGCAGCAGTTGATGTCACAAGACACGACCTGGGTTGTGTCCCAAATCCCACCCTTTTATCTATGCAGTGCACTACTTTTCACCAGGGCCCACTACACTAGGTAATAGGGTTGGATTTGGGACTGGGTAGTGGTGAATAGCTGGGTCTTATCTGATTCTCCAGCTAGATAAGCAGCATTAGGGTTGGGACCTGCTGGCTGGCTGGGCCCTGCTGGCTGGCTGGTTGGGCTGCTACTGGCTGGCTGGTTGGGCTGCTACTGGCTGGCTGGTTGGGACGCTGCTGGCTGGCTGGCTGGGCCCTGCTGGCTGACTAGGACGCTGCTGGCTGGCTGGCTGGGCCCTGCTGGCTGGTTGGGCCGCTACTGGCTGGCTGACTAGGACGCTGCTGGCTGGCTGGTTGGGCTGCTACTGGCTGGCTGGTTGGGCTGCTACTGGCTGGCTGGTTGGGCTGCTACTGGCTGGCTGGTTGGGCTGCTACTGGCTGGCTGGTTGGGCTGCTACTGGCTGGCTGGTTGGGCTGCTACTGGCTGGCTGGTTGGGCTGCTACTGCCTGGCTGGTTGGGCTGCTACTGGCTGGCTGGTTGGGCTGCTGCTGGCTGGCTGGTTGGGCTGCTGCTGGCTGGCTGGTTGGGCCGCTGCTGGCTGGCTGGTTGGGCTGCTGCTGCTGGCTGGCTGGTTGGGCCGCTGCTGGCCGGCTGGCTGGGCTGCTGCTGCTGGCGGGGCCCTGCTGGCGGGCTGTTTGGGCCCTGCTGGCTGGCTGGTTGGGCCCTGCTGGCTGGCTGGTTGGGCCCTGCTGGCTGGCTGGTTGGGCCCTGCTGGCTGGCTGTGTGTGATGATAATGCAAGGGAAAGGGAAGGTACATGCTTGGTTGGTTTCTGTATCACCACACCACCAGTATTACCTTCACTTGACCAGTTGTCTGATTTCCTCTTTCTTCTCCCTGCAGAGCATATCACCACATGGACTGTTCATCCTATTTGGTAAGGCCATTTAGTAATGGGGTAGGTTGTCATTCACTGCATAGCTGTGTGTGTGTGGGGGGCTTACCGTGGTTAGTGTGCCTTTTATGCTAACTGTGATTGGCTGATAAGTATACTTCCTGTCCTGTCTGTTTAGATACTGACATCTGTTTGTCATCTCACACCCCTCTATCCTTCTATCTCCCCGTAAACTCTCAGCATTATACAATGAAGGGAAATAATCTTGCTTTGGCAATGTAAACATCTGTTTTCCCATGCCAATAAAGCCCCTTTTGAATTGTATTGAAATAATGTATGTACTTCACACTCCTCTTGTCCCTCCCACTCTCTCGTTCTATACCTCCCCTCCTTCTCTCTCTCTCTAGGGGTTTATGGTGATGTGCATCGGGTCAAGATTCTGTTCAACAAGAAAGAGAATGCCTTAATCCAGATGGCCGACGCTACTCAGGCACAGCTTGGTGAGAGGACGGATCAGATCCCACTGTTATACTGATACAACAGATCAGATCCCACTGTTACACTGAGAGGACAGATCAGATCCCACTGTTATACTGAGAGGACAGATCAGATCCCACTGTTATACTGAGAGAACAGATCAGATCCCACTGTTATACTGATACAACAGATCAGATCCCACTGTTATACTGATACAACAGATCAGATCCCACTGTTATACTGATACAACAGATCAGATCCCACTGTTATACTGAGAGGACAGATCAGATCCCACTGTTATACTGAGAGGACAGATCAGATCCCACTGTTATACTGAGAGAACAGATCAGATCCCACTGTTATACTGATACAACAGATCAGATCCCACTGTTATACTGATACAACAGATCAGATCCCACTGTTATACTGATACAACAGATCAGATCCCACTGTTATACTGAGAGGACAGATCAGATCCCACTGTTATACTGAGAGGACAGATCAGATCCCACTGTTATACTGATACAACAGATCAGATCCCACTGTTATACTGAGACAACAGAACAGATCCCACTGTTACACTGATACAACAGATCAGATCCCACTGTTATACTGAGAGAACAGATCAGATCCCACTGTTATACTGAGACAACAGATCAGATCCCACTGTTATACTGAGAGAACAGATCAGATCCCACTGTTATACTGAGAGGACAGATCAGATCCCACTGTTATACTGAGACAACAGATCAGATCCCACTGTTATACTGATACAACAGATCAGATCCCACTGTTATACTGAGAGGACAGATCAGATCCCACTGTTATACTGAGAGGACAGATCAGATCCCACTGTTATACTGATACAACAGATCAGATCCCACTGTTATACTGATACAACAGATCAGATCCCACTGTTACACTGATACAACAGATCAGATCCCACTGTTATACTGAGAGGACAGATCAGATCCCACTGTTATACTGAGAGGACAGATCAGATCCCACTGTTATACTGATACAACAGATCAGATCCCACTGTTATACTGAGAGAACAGATCAGATCCCACTGTTATACTGAGAGGACAGATCAGATACCACTGTTATACTGAGAGGACAGATCAGATCCCACTGTTATACTGAGAGAACAGATCAGATCCCACTGTTATACTGAGAGGACAGAACAGATCCCACTGTTATACTGAGAGGACAGAACAGATCCCACTGTTATACTGAGACAACAGATCAGATCCCACTGTTATACTGAGAAAACTGAACAGATCCCACTGTTATACTGAGAGAACTGAACAGATCCCACTGTTATACTGATACAACAGATCAGATCCCACTGTTATACTGAGAGGACAGAACAGATCCCACTGTTATACTGATACAACAGATCAGATCCCACTGTTATACTGATACAACAGATCAGATCCCACTGTTATACTGAGAGGACAGATCAGATCCCACTGTTATACTGATACAACAGATCAGATCCCACTGTTATACTGATACAACAGATCAGATCCCACTGTTATACTGATACAACAGATCAGATCCCACTGTTATACTGATACAACAGATCAGATCCCACTGTTATACTGAGAGGACAGAACAGATCCCACTGTTATACTGATACAACAGATCAGATCCCACTGTTATACTGAGAGGACAGAACAGATCCCACTGTTATACTGATACAACAGATCAGATCCCACTGTTATACTGATACAACAGATCAGATCCCACTGTTATACTGAGAGGACAGATCAGATCCCACTGTTATACTGATACAACAGATCAGATCCCACTGTTATACTGATACAACAGATCAGATCCCACTGTTATACTGATACAACAGATCAGATCCCACTGTTATACTGAGAGAACAGATCAGATCCCACTGTTATACTGATACAACAGATCAGATCCCACTGTTATACTGAGACAACAGAACAGATCCCACTGTTATACTGAGAGGACAGATCAGATCCCACTGTTATACTGAGAGGACAGATCAGATCCCACTGTTATACTGAGACAACAGATCAGATCCCACTGTTATACTGAGACAACAGATCAGATCCCACTGTTATACTGAGAGGACAGATCAGATCCCACTGTTATACTGAGAGGACAGATCAGATCCCACTGTTATACTGAGACAACAGATCAGATCCCACTGTTATACTGAGACAACAGATCAGATCCCACTGTTATACTGAGACAACAGATCAGATCCCACTGTTATACTGAGAGGACAGATCAGATCCCACTGTTATACTGAGACAACAGATCAGATCCCACTGTTATACTGAGACAACAGATCAGATCCCACTGTTATACTGAGAGGACAGATCAGATCCCACTGTTGTACTGAGAGGACAGATCAGATCCCACTGTTATACTGAGACAACAGATCAGATCCCACTGTTATACTGAGAGGACAGATCAGATCCCACTGTTATACTGAGAGGACAGATCAGATCCCACTGTTATACTGAGACAACAGATCAGATCCCACTGTTATACTGAGACAACAGAACAGATCCCACTGTTATACTGAGAGCACAGATCAGATCCCACTGTTATACTGAGAGGACAGATCAGATCCCACTGTTGTACTGAGAGGACAGATCAGATCCCACTGTTATACTGAGACAACAGATCAGATCCCACTGTTATACTGAGAGGACAGATCAGATCCCACTGTTATACTGAGAGGACAGATCAGATCCCACTGTTATACTGAGACAACAGATCAGATCCCACTGTTATACTGAGACAACAGAACAGATCCCACTGTTATACTGAGAGCACAGATCAGATCCCACTGTTATACTGAGAGGACAGATCAGATCCCACTGTTATACTGAGAGGACAGATCAGATCCCACTGTTATACTGATACAACAGATCAGATCCCACTGTTATACTGAGAGGACAGATCAGATCCCACTGTTATACTGAGACAACAGATCAGATCCCACTGTTATACTGATACAACAGATCAGATCCCACTGTTATACTGAGAGGACAGATCAGATCCCACTGTTATACTGAGAGGACAGATCAGATCCCACTGTTATACTGAGAGGACAGATCAGATCCCACTGTTATACTGAGACAACAGAACAGATCCCACTGTTATACTGAGAGCACAGATCAGATCCCACTGTTATACTGAGAGGACAGATCAGATCCCACTGTTATACTGAGAGGACAGATCAGATCCCACTGTTATACTGAGAGGACAGAACAGATCCCACTGTTATACTGATACAACAGATCAGATCCCACTGTTATACTGAGAGGACAGAACAGATCCCACTGTTATACTGAGAGAGTGACAGACTGTGGATCCCACTGTTATACTGAGGACAGATCAGATCCCACTGCTATACTGAGACAACAGACTGATCCACTCGTTATACTGGAGACAAATGGTGAACAGATCCCACTGTTATACTGGAGAGCACACAGATCAGATCCACTGTTATACTGAGGACAGATCAGATCCCCACTGTTGCAATACTGGGGAGAGGACAGATCAGATCCCACTGCTATACTGAGAGGACAGATCAGATCCCCACTGTTATACTGAGACAGCAGATCAGATCCCACTGCTTACTGAGAGACATGAATCAGATCCACTGTTATACTGAGAAGGACAGATCAGATCCCACTGTTGTACTGAGAGGACGACAGATCCCACTGTTATACTGAGAGCACAGATCAGATCCCAGATCCCTGCTATACTGGAGAGGACAGATCAGATCCACTGTTATACTGAGAGGGACAGATCAGATCCCACTGCTATACTGGGATACAAATAGATCAGATCCCACTGCTATACTGGGAGAGCACGGATCAGATCCTGTTATACTGAGACAACAGATCAGATCCCACTGATACTGAACAGAACAGATCCCACTGTTATACTGAGAGGACAGATCAGATCCCACTGTTATACTGAGAGGACAGATCAGATCCCACTGTTGTACTGAGAGGACAGATCAGATCCCACTGTTATACTGAGACAACAGATCAGATCCCACTGTTATACTGAGAGGACAGATCAGATCCCACTGTTATACTGAGAGGACAGATCAGATCACTGTTATACTGAGACAGCAGATCAGATCCCACTGTTATACTGAGACAACAGAACAGATCCCACTGTTATGACTGAGAGCACAGATCAGATCCCACTGTTATACTGAGAGGACAGATCAGATCCCACTGTTATACTGAGAGGACAGATCAGATCCACTGTTATACTGATACAACAGATCAGATCCCACTGTTATACTGAGAGGACAGATCAGATCCCACTGTTATACTGAGAGGACAGATCAGATCCCACTGTTATACTGAGACAACAGAACAGATCCCACTGTTATACTGAGAGGACAGAACAGATCCCACTGTTATACTGAGAGGACAGATCAGATCCCACTGTTATACTGAGAGGACAGATCAGATCCCACTGTTATACTGAGAGGACAGAACAGATCCCACTGTTATACTGATACAACAGATCAGATCCACTGTTATACTGAGAGGACAGAAACAGATCCCACTGTTATACTGAGAGGACAGATCAGATCCCACTGTTATACTGATACAACAGATCAGATCCCACTGTTATACTGAGAGGACAGATCAGATCCCACTGTTATACTGATACAACAGATCAGATCCCACTGTTATACTGGAGAGGACAGATCAGATCCCACTGTTATACTGAGAGGACAGATCAGATCCCACTGTTATACTGAGAGAACAGATCAGATCCCACTGTTATACTGAGAGGACAGATCAGATCCCACTGTTATACTGAGAGGACAGATCAGATCCCACTGTTATACTGGGAGAGAACAGATCAGATCCCACTGTTATACTGATACAACAGATCAGATCCCACTGTTATACTGAGACAACAGATCAGATCCCACTGTTATACTGATACAACAGATCAGATCCCACTGTTATACTGAGAGAACAGATCAGATCCCACTGTTATACTGAGAGGACAGATCAGATCCCACTGTTATACTGATACAACAGATCAGATCCCACTGTTATACTGGAGAGAACAGATCAGATCCCACTGTTATACTTGAGACAACAGATCAGATCCCACTGTTATACTGATACAACAGATCAGATCCCACTGTTATACTGGAGAGGACAGATCAGATCCCACTGTTATACTGAGAGGACAGATCAGATCCACTGTTATACTGAGAGATCAGATCCCACTGTTATACTGAGAGAACAGATCAGATCCCACTGTTATACTGATACAACAGATCAGATCCCACTGTTGTATTGAGAGGACATCAGATCCCACTGTTATACTGAGAGAACAGATCAGATCCCTGTTATACTGGAGAGAACAGATCAGATCACTGTTATACTGATACAAATAGATCAGATCCACTGTTGTACTGAGAGGACAGATCAGATCCCACTGTTATACTGGGAGAGAACAGATCAGATCCCACTGTTATACTGAGAGAACAGATCAGATCCCACTGTTATACTGATACAACAGAACAGATCCCACTGTTATACTGGAGACAACAGATCAGATCCCACTGTTATACTGAGAGCACAGATCAGATCCCACTGTTATACTGAGAGCACAGATCAGATTCCACTGTTATACTGAGACAATAGATCAGATCCCACTGTTATACTGAGACAACAGATCAGATCCCACTGTTATACTGAGAGAACAGATCAGATCCCACTGTTATACTGAGAGAACAGATCAGATCCCTGTTATACTGAGAGGACAGATCCCACTGTTATACTGATACAACAGATCAGATCCCACTGTTATACTGAGAGAACAGAACAGATCCCACTGTTATACTGATACAACAGATCCCACTGTTATACTGAGAGGACAGAACAGATCCTGTTTTAACACTGAGAGAACAGATCCTACTCAATGCTGAGAGAACAGATCCTAACATCACACCAACCACTGGCTCCCTGTGCAATCCTGTATTAACTTCAATGCCCTCCTCCTTACCGACAAAGCCCTCCACAACCTGACAACCACCTAGCTCTCTGACCTTCTTCAAGCCTATGGCCCCTCCCTCTCCCTCTGCTGAGCTCCTTGTCTCCCTCACATTCTGCCTCCTGGTCTTCAGTTGCTCTGCACCCAGGATGGAATGCTCTCCCTTCACACATGCAACATGTGACAACAGTCATCTCATTCAACCACCTCCATGCATTCCTATGTGTCCCCCAACCTTTTGCCCTTACGCTACCTAAACCCCCTTACTCCTAAAACCCGTACCCTAAACTCAAATCAATCAAATCAAATCAAATTTATTTATATAGCCCTTCGTACATCAGCTGATATCTCAAAGTGCTGTACAGAAACCCAGCCTAAAACCCCAAACAGCAAGCAATGCAGGTGTAGAAGCACGGTGGTTAGGAAAACTCCCTAGAAAGGCCAAAACCTAGGAAGAAACCTAGAGAGGAACCAGGCTATGTGGGGTGTCCAGTCCTCTTCTGGCTGTGCCGGGTGGAGATTTTAACATTAACATTAACAGAACATGGCCAAGATGTTCAAATGTTCATAAATGTCCAGCATGGTCGAATAATAATATGGCAGAACAGTTGAAACTGAGCAGCAGCACGGTCAGGTGGACTGGGGACAGCAAGGAGTCATCATGTTAGGTAGTCTTGAGGCATAAATCCTTTACCCTAAACCATTACCCTAAACCATTACCCTAAACCCTTACCCTAAACCATTACCATTACTAAACCCTTAACCTTTTACCTAAAACCCTTACCATAAACCCTTCCCTACCATAAACCCTTACCCTAAACCCTTACCCTTTACCCTAAACCCTTTAAACCATAAACCCTTTACCCTAAACCCTTTACCCTAAACCCTTTACCGCAAACCCTTTACCCTAAACCCTTACCCTAAACCATAAACCCTTTACCCTAAACCCTTACCCTAAACCCTAACCCTAAACCCTTCCCTAAAAACCCTTACCCTAAACCCTTACCCTAAACCCTTACCCTAAACCCTTTACCCTAAACCTTTACCCTTACACTAAACCCTTTTACCCTAAACCTTTACCCTAAACACTAAACCCTTACCCTAAACCCTTACCCTTTACCATAAACCCTTACCCTAAACCCTTTACCCTAAAACCTTACCCTAAACCATAACCCTAAACCCCTTTACATTTAACCCTACATTTAACCATTACCCTAAACGCTCTTTTACCAGAGCGACTTAACAAATTCCCTAAACCCTTACCTCCCAAACCCTGAGTGGCTAAAGTGGTCTAAACCCTTACCCTAAACCCTTACCCTAAAACCTTTTACCCTTAAACCCTTACCCTAAACCCTTTACCCTAAATCCTAAACTCTTACCCTAAACCCTTTACCCTAAAACCTTCCCTAAACCCTTCCCTAAACCTTAAACCCTTACTCTAAACCCTTACCCTAAACCTATCACTAAACTTTACTTTACCCTTACAAAACCTTTACACTAAACCCTTTACCCTAAACCCTTATCCTGACCATAAACCCTTCCCTAAACCCTTACCCTAAAACCTTACCCTTAACCCTAAACCCTAAACCTAACTTACCCTGAGTGGCACAGTGGTCTAAGACCCTAAACCCTTATCCTTTACCTTAAACCCTTACTCTAAACCCTTACCAGTGGTCTATATCCTAAACCCTTATCCTTTACCCTAAACCCTATCCTTTACCCTATCCTAAACTCTTACCCTAAACCCTTACCCTATATCCTAAACTCTTACTCTAAACCCTTACCCATATCCTAAACCTTACCCTAAACCCTTACCTTAAACCCTATCCTTTACCCTAAACCCTTACCCTAAACCCTTACCTTTACCCAGACCTTAAACCCTCACCCTAAACCCTAAACCTTATCCTTTACCCTAAACCCTTTACCCTTACCCTGAGTGTGCAGTGGTCTAAGACACTGCATCTCAATGCAAGAGGCATCACTGCAGTCCCTGGTTTGAATCCAGGCTGCATCACATCTGGCTGTGATTGGGTGTCCCATAGGGCAGTGCACAATTTACCCAGCGTCGTCCGAGGTAGGCTGGGGTAGGCCGTCAATGTAAATAAGAATTTGTTATTAACTGAAAATAAAAACTCTATTCAAAAAATAACCCTGAAAACCCTAAACCGGGTCCATATCCTCCTGGTTTTATCCATTCTGTTTCGTCTGGTCCTTTCATTTCAAATGTTACTTTGATTCATGGACTTGATTTAACTACATTATGTATTACAGTTGATTTAACTATATTATGTATTACAGTTGATTTAACTATATTATGTATTACAGTTAACTATATTATGTATTACAGTTGATTTAACTATATTATGTATTACAGTTGATTTAACTATATTATGTATTACAGTTAACTATATTATGTATTACAGTTGATTAAACTATATTATGTATTACAGTTGATTTAACTATATTATGTATTACAGTTGATTTAACTATATTATGTATTACAGTTGATTTAACTATATTATGTATTACAGTTGATTTAACTATATTATGTATTACAGTTGATTTAACTATATTATGTATTACAGTTGATTTAACTATATTATGTATTACAGTTAAAACTATATTATGTATTACAGTTGATTAAACTATATTATGTATTACAGTTGATTTAACTATATTATGTATTACAGTTGATGAAACTATATTATGTATTACAGTTGATTAAACTATATTATGTATTACAGTTGATTTAACTATATTATGTATTACAGTTGATTTAACTATATTATGTATTACAGTTGATGAAACTATATTATGTATTACAGTTGATTTAACTATATTATGTATTACAGTTGATTTAACTATATTATGTATTACAGTTGATTAAACTATATTATGTATTACAGTTGATTTAACTATATTATGTATTACAGTTGATTTAACTATATTATGTAATATTACAGTTGATTTAACTATATTATGTATTTCAGTTGATTTAACTATATTATGTATTACAGTTGATTTAACTATATTATGTATTACAGTTGATTATATTATGTATTACTATATTATTATGTATTACAGTTGATTTAACTATATTATGTATTACAGTTGATTTAACTATATTATGTATTACAGTTGATTTAACTATATTATGTATTACAGTTGATTTAACTATATTATGTATTACAGTTGATTTAACTATATTATGTATTACAGTTGATGTAATTATATTATGTACTACACTGGCTTTTATTTAGGCCTCCTGTTAATGTCAGATGTCCTTGAGTGCCCTGAAAGGTGTCCGCCGGCCTCCCGGGTGGCGCAGTGCTCAAGGGCGTTGTACTGCAGCGCCAGCTGTGCCACCAGAGACTCTGTCGTAACCAGCCGCGACTGGAGGTCTGTGGGGCGAAAGTACATTTGGTCTAGCTGCCGTCCGGGTTAGGGGAGGGTTTACCGGTAGGGATGTCCTTGTCTCATCGCGCACCAGCGACTCCTGTGGCGGGCCGCAGTGCGCCAACCTCAAGGTTGCCAGGTGCACTGCAGCCCGACACAGGTGTTGGCTTCCGGGTTGATGCGCTCTGTGTTAAGAAGCAGTGCGGCTTGGTTGGGTTGTGTATCGGAGGACGATGACTTTCTCAACCTTCGTCTCTCCCGAGCCCCTACGGGAGTTGTAGCGATGAGACAAGATAGTGGCTACTAAAACAATTGGACACCTCGAAATTGGGGAGAAAAAGGGGTAAAATAAAATCTTACATTTTTTTTTAAAAGGTGTCCGCCAAATCAAATATATTATTATTTTATTATAATTATTTATGTCTGTCAGGCTGTACTGTGTCTGACTCTCTTCGTCTCCCCCAGCAATGTCCCACCTGAACGGTCAGCGGCTGCACGGCAAGGTGATCAGAGTGACCATCTCTAAGCACCAGACGGTCCAGCTGCCCAGGGAGGGACAGGAAGACCAGGGCCTCACTAAAGACTTCAGCGGCTCCCCGCTACACCGCTTCAAGAAGCCTGGATCCAAGAACTTTCAGAACATCTTCCCTCCCTCTGCCACCCTCCATCTATCCAACATCCCGTGAGATTCACTATACCTCCCTCCTCCCTCTGCCACCCTCCATCTATCCAACATCCCGTGAGATTCACTATACCTCCCTCCTCCCTCTGCCACCCTCCATCTATCCAACATCCCGTGAGATTCACTATACCTCCCTCCTCCCTCTGCCACCCTCCATCTATCCAACATCCCGTGAGATTCACTATACCTCCCTCCTCCCTCTGCCACCCTCCATCTATCCAACATCCCGTGAGATTCACTATACCTCCCTCCTCCCTCTGCCACCCTCCATCTATCCAACATCCCGTGAGATTCACTATACCTCCCTCCTCCCTCTGCCACCCTCCATCTATCCAACATCCCGTGAGATTCACTATACCTCCCTCCTCCCTCTGCCACCCTCCATCTATCCAACATCCCGTGAGATTCACTATACCTCCCTCCTCCCTCTGCCACCCTCCATCTATCCAACATCCCGTGAGATTCACTATACCTCCCTCCTCCCTCTGCCACCCTCCATCTATCCAACATCCCGTGAGATTCACTATACCTCCCTCCTCCCTCTGCCACCCTCCATCTATCCAACATCCCGTGAGATTCACTATACCTCCCTCCTCCCTCTGCCACCCTCCATCTATCCAACATCCCGTGAGATTCACTATACCTCCCTCCTCCCTCTGTCACCCTCCATCTATCCAACATCCCGTGAGATTCACTATACCTCCCTCCTCCCTCTGCCACCCTCCATCTATCCAACATCCCGTGAGATTCACTTTACCTCCCTCCTCCCTCTGCCACCCTCCATCTATCCAACATCCCGTGAGATTCACTATACCTCCCTCCTCCCTCTGCCACCCTCCATCTATCCAACATCCCGTGAGATTCACTATACCTCCCTCCTCCCTCTGCCACCCTCCATCTATCCAACATCCCGTGAGATTCACTTTACCTCCCTCCTCCCTCTGCCACCCTCCATCTATCCAACATCCCGTGAGATTCACTTTACCTCCCTCCTCCCTCTGCCACCCTCCATCTATCCAACATCCCGTGAGATTCACTATACCTCCCTCCTCCCTCTGCCACCCTCCATCTATCCAACATCCTGTGAGATTCACTATACCTCCCTCCTCCCTCTGCCACCCTCCATCTATCCAACATCCCGTGAGATTCACTATACCTCCCTCCTCCCTCTGCCACCCTCCATCTATCCAACATCCCGTGAGATTCACTATACCTCCCTCCTCCCTCTGCCACCCTCCATCTATCCAACATCCCGTGAGATTCACTATACCTCCCCCTCTCCAACTATACCTCCCTCCCTCCAACTACACCTTCCTCATCTCTAACTGTACCTCCCTCCTCCCCCTCTCCAACTATACCTCCCTCCTCCCCCTCTCCAACTACACCTCCCTCCCTCCAACTACACCTTCCTCCTCTCAAACTGTACCTCCCTCCTCCCCCTCTCCAACTATACCTCCCTCCTCCCCCTCTACAACTATACCTCCCTCCTCCCCCTCTCCAACTATATCTCCCTCCTCCCTCTCTCCAGCTACACCTCCCTCCTCTCCCTCTCCAACTATAGCTCCTTCCGCCCCCTCTCCAACTATACCTCCCTCCTCCCCAACTACACCTCCCTCCTCCCCCTCTCCAACTACACCTCCCTCCTCCCCCTCTCCAACTATACCTCCCTCCTCCCCCTCTCCAACTATATCTCCCTCCCCCCTCTCTCCAACTACACCTCCCTCCTCCCCCTCTCCAACTATACCTCCCTCCTCCCCCTCTCCAACTACACCTCCCTCCCTCCAACTACACCTTCCTCCTCTCAAACTGTACCTCCCTCCTCCCCTCTCCAACTATACCTCCCTCCCCCTCTCCAACTATACCTCCCTCCTCCCCCTCTCCAACTATATCTCCCTCCCCCTCTCTCCAACTATACCTCCCTCCCCCTCTCCAACTATATCTCCCTCCCCCTCTCTCCAACTATACCTCCCTCCCCCTCTCCAACTATACCTCCCTCCTCCCCCTCTCCAACTATAGCTCCTTCCGCCCCCTCTCCAACTATACCTCCCTCCTCCCCAACTACACCTCCTTCCTCCCTCCTCCCCTACTACACCTCCCTCCTCCCCCTCTCTAACTACACCTCCCTCCTCCCCCTCTCCAACTATACCTCCCTCCTCCCCTCTCCAACTACACCTCCCTCCTCAACACTAGTTATCTATTCTGTTTACTTCTGGGGATGGATGTGTTTAAATCTGAACAAGTGAATATGTATGATAATGTCTGTCACAAGAAAGTTCCCCTTTAGCTGTACTCCTGCAGTATACTGTAGAGGCTGTACTCCTGCAGTATACTATAGAGGCTGTACTCCTGCAGTATACTATAGAGGCTATACTCCTGCAGTATCCTCAGTATGGCAGCTATATGTCTACAGTATACTATAGAGGCTCTACTCCTGCAGTATACTATAGAGGCTGTACTCCTGCAGTATACTGTAGAGGCTATACTCCTGCAGTATCCTCAGTATGGCAGCTATATGTCTACAGTATACTATAGAGGCTGTACTCCTGCAGTATACTATAGAGGCTGTACTCCTGCAGTATACTGTAGAGGCTATACTCCTGCAGTATCCTCAGTATGGCAGCTATATGTCTACAGTATACTATAGAGGCTGTACTCCTGCAGTATACTATAGAGGCTGTACTCCTGCAGTATACTGTAGAGGCTATACTCCTGCAGTATCCTCAGTATGGCAGCTATATGTCTACAGTATACTATAGAGGCTGTACTCCTGCAGTATACTATAGAGACTGTACTCCTGCAGTATACTCAGTATGACAGCTATATGTCTACATTATACTATAGAGGCTGTACTCCTGCAGTATACTGTAGAGGCTGTACTCCTGCAGTATACTATAGAGGCTGTACTCCTGCAGTATACTATAGAGGCTGTACTCCTGCAGTATACTATAGAGGCTGTACTCCTGCAGTATACTATAGAGGCTGTACTCCTGCAGTATACTATAGAGGCTGTACTCCTGCAGTATACTCAGTATGGCAGCTATATGTCTACAGTATACTATAGAGGCTGTACTCCTGCAGTATACTATAGAGGCTGTACTCCCGCAGTATCCTCTATGGCAGTTATATGTCTACAGTATACTATAGAGGCTGTACTCCTGCAGTATACTATAGAGGCTGTACTCCTGCAGTATACTATAGAGGCTGTACTCCTGCAGTATACTATAGAGGCTGTACTCCTGCAGTATACTGTAGAGGCTGTACTCCTGCAGTATCCTCAGTATGGCAGCTATATGTCTACAGTATACTATAGAGGCTGTACTCCTGCAGTATACTATAGAGGCTGTACTCCTGCAGTATCCTCAGTATGGCAGCTATATGTCTACAGTATACTATAGAGGCTGTACTCCTGCAGTATACTATAGAGGCTGTACTCCTGCAGTATACTATAGAGGCTGTACTCCTGCAGTATACTATAGAGGCTGTACTCCTGCAGTATACTATAGAGGCTGTACTCCTGCAGTATCCTCAGTATGACAGCTATATGTCTACAGTATACTATAGGAGGCTGTACTCCTGCAGTATACTATAGAGACTGTACTCCTGCAGTATACTATAGAGGCTGTACTCCTGCAGTATACTCAGTATGGCAGCTATATGTCTACAGTATACTATAGAGGCTGTACTCCTGCAGTATACTGTAGAGGCTGTACTCCTGCAGTATCCTCAGTATGGCAGCTATATGTCTACAGTATGCTATAGAGGCTGTACTCCTGCAGTATCCTCAGTATGGCAGCTATATGTCTACAGTATACTATAGAGGCTGTACTCCTGCAGTATACTGTAGAGGCTGTACTCCCCTGCAGTATACTATAGAGACTGTACTCCTGCAGTATACTATAGAGACTGTACTCCTGCAGTATACTATAGAGGCTGTACTCCTGCAGTATCCTCAGTATGGCAGCTATATGTCTACAGTATACTATAGAGGCTGTAATTCTGCAGTATACTCAGTATGGCAGCTATATGTCTACAGTATACTATAGAGACTGTACTCCTGCAGTATACTGTAGAGGCCGTACTCCTGCAGTATCCTCAGTATGGCAGCTATATGTCTACAGTATGCTATAGAGGCTGTACTCCTGCAGTATACTCAGTATGGCAGCTATATGTCTACAGTATACTATAGAGGCTGTACTCCTGCAGTATACTATAGAGGCTGTACTCCTGCAGTATACTATAGAGACTGTACTCCTGCAGTATACTATAGAGGCTGTACTCCTGCAGTATACTATAGAGGCTGTACTCCTGCAGTATACTATAGAGGCTGTACTCCTGCAGTATACTATAGAGGCTGTACTCCTGCAGTATACTATAGAGGCTGTACTCCTGCAGTATCCTCAGTATGGCAGCTATATGTCTACAGTATACTATAGAGGCTGTACTCCTGCAGTATACTATAGAGGCTGTACTCCTGCAGTATACTATAGAGGCTGTACTCCTGCAGTATACTATAGAGGCTGTACTCCTGCAGTATACTGTAGAGGCTGTACTCCTGCAGTATCCTCAGTATGGCAGCTATATGTCCTGCAGTATACTCAGTAGAGGCTGTACTCCTGCAGTATACTATAGAGGCTGTACTCCTGCAGTATACTGTGAGGCTATACTCCTGCAGTATCCTCAGTATGGCAGCTATATGTCTACAGTATACTATAGAGGCTGTACTCCTGCAGTATACTATAGAGGCTGTACTCCTGCAGTATACTATAGAGGCTGTACTCCTGCAGTATACTATAGAGGCTGTACTCCTGCAGTATCCTCCAGTATGGCAGCTATATGTCTACAGTATACTATAGAGGCTGTACTCCTGCAGTATACTGTAGAGGCACTCCTGCAGTATCCTCAGTATGGCAGCTATATGTCTACAGTATACTATAGAGGCTGTACTCCTGCAGTATACTGTAGAGGCTGTACTCCTGCAGTATCCTCAGTATGGCAGCTATATGTCTACAGTATACTATAGAGGCTGTACTCCTGCAGTATACTATAGAGGCTGTACTCCTGCAGTATACTATAGAGGCTGTACTCCTGCAGTATACTGTAGAGACTGTACTCCTGCAGTATACTATAGAGGCTGTACTCCTGCAGTATACTCAGTATGGCAGCTATATGTCTACAGTATACTATAGAGGCTGTACTCTGCAGTATACTGTAGAGGCTGTACTCATGCAGTATACTATAGAGGCTGTACTCCTGCAGTATACTATAGAGGCTGTACTCCTGCAGTATACTGTAGAGGCTGTACTCCTGCAGTATACTATAGAGGCTGTACTCCTGCAGTATACTGTAGAGGCTGTACTCCTGCAGTATACTATAGAGGCTGTTCTCCTGCAGTATACTATAGAGGCTGTAATCCTGCAGTATACTGTAGAGGGGGCTGTACTCCTGCAGTATACTATAGAGGCTGTACTCCTGCAGTATACTATAGGGAGGCTGTACTCCTGCAGTATACTATAGAGGCTGTACTCCTGCAGTATACTCAGTATGACAGCTATATGTCTACAGTATGCTACTACCAGGTATCACCAGTTGAAGAAGCAGTGAGAGGTAAAAAGCCCTCCCCCCTCTCAACACTGTTCCTTTGTTTTCGTCCTCCTCTCCACCGACAGTCCATCTATAACAGACGACATCCTGAAGGAGCTGTTTGCTGGGACTGGATACACAGTCAAGGCCTTAAGTTCTTCAATGGTTCCTCTTCTGACACTTGACTTCCTCAATGCTTCAGCAACACACATGGGATCCGACTCGGCCGCGATTCAAACAGAAACCTTTCACTGCTCCAACAGAGGCCTCTACTTGACAGTTTCCCTGATGTTCACAGAGATCACCTTGTAGTTTTTAATTGAACTTTTATTTAACTAGGCAAGTCAGTTAAGAACAAATTTATTCCCACTGTCGGCTACCCCGGCTAAACCAAAACTTGAAACTTGAGCGTTGACTCAAACGCAAAATGACCTTTTAACCCCCAAGAGTTGATGTCCGCTCTCCCGCGGAAATTTAAGTAGCATAATAAAATCCCCATAAAAATATGTTAGTTAAAGAAAGAGATATCTTCTTGTTTTGTGCATTGGATGAATCTCAATCCACTGCATCTGCCGATGAAAGGCAACAAGAGTTGGAGCCCTGTTATGTCCCCTATGTGGAGGTGAGACTCTCAGGAACATATCGTACGTCTATTGTTTTGCTCTAGGACGCCCACAGGTCCCACAGGCCTCACAGGCCCCACAGGTCCCACAGGCCCCACTGGCCCTGAGCCTCACAGGTCTCACAGACCTCACAGGCCTCACAGGTCTCACAGGTCCCACGAGGCCTCCACCGGCCTCACAGGTCCCACAGGCCTCACAGGTCCCACAGGCCCCACAGGTCCCACAGGTCCCACAGGTCCCACAGGCCTCACAGGTCCCACAGGTCCCACAGGCCTCACAGGTCCCACAGGTCCCACAGGCCTCACAGGTCCCACAGGTCCCACAGGTCCCACAGGCCTCACAGGTCCCACAGGTCCCACAGGCCTCACAGGTCCCACAGGCCTCACAGGTCTCACAGACCTCACAGGCCCCACAGGCCTTGTCTAAAGGTCCCGTGGTAACAGTTGAAAAAAATGTAAGGAATTAGTTTATTTTTTATTTTTAATACTTCAAGGGGTCTTAAAAGTCAAATAGCTAAATTATCCTTGGTATGACCTTCTTAAAACAATTCTATATAGATTAGTAAAAAATGATCTTGTCTTAGGTCAGTTAGGATCACTTTATTTTAAGAATGTGAAATGTCAGAATAATAGTAGAGAGAATGATTTATTTCAGCTTTTATTTCTTTCATCACATTCCCAGTGGGTCAGAAGTTTACATACACTCATTTAGTATTTGGTAGCATTGCCTTTAAATTGTTTAACTTGGGTCAAACGTTTGGGTTGCCTTCCACAAGCTTCCACAATAAGATGGGTGAATTTTGGCCTATTCCTCCTAACTGAGTTGTTGTAACTGAGTCACACGCTTTTTCAGTTCTGCCCCCAAATTTTCTATAGGATTGAGGTCAGGGCTTTGTGATGGCCACTCCAATACCTTGACTTTGTTGTCCTTAAGCCATTTTGCCACAACTTTGGGAGTATGCTATGGGTCATTGTCCATTTGGAAGACCCATTTGCGACCAAGCTTTAACTTCCTGACTGATGTCTTGAGATGTTGCATCAATATATCCAGAAAATTTTCTTGCCTCATGATGCCATCTATTTTGTGAAATGCACCAGTCCCTCCTGCAGCAAAGCACCCTACAACATGATGATGCCACCCCTGTGCTTCACGGTTGGGATGTTGTTCTTCGGCTTGCAAGCCTCCCCTTTTTCCTCCAAACATAACGATGGTCATTTTGGCCAAACAGTTCTATTTTGTTTCATCAGACCAGAGGACATTTCTCCAAAAAGTACAATCTTTGTCCCCATGTGCAGTTGCAAACCGTAGTCTGGCTTTTTGTGGTTTCTTCCTTGCTGAGCGGCCTTTCAGGTTATGTCGATATAGGGCTCTCTGGTGACTCTCTGGTGACTCTCTGGTGACTCTCTGGTGACTCTCTGACTCTCTGGTGACTCTCTGGTGACTCTCTGGTGACTCTGGTGACTCTCTGGTGGCTCTCTGGTGACTCTGGTGACTCTCTGGTGACTCTCTGGTGGCTCTCTGGTGGCTCTCTGGTGACTCTGACTCTGGTGACTCTCTGGTGACTCTCTGGTGACTCTGGTGACTCTCTGGTGGCTCTCTGGTGGCTCTCTGGTGACTCTCTGACTCTCTGGTGACTCTCTGACTCTCTGGTGACTCTCTGGTGACTCTGGTGACTCTCTGGTGGCTCTCTGGTGACTCTCTGACTCTGGTGACTCTCTGGTGACTCTCTGGTGGCTCTCTGGTGGCTCTCTGGTGACTCTCTGGTGACTCTCTGGTGACTCTCTGGTGGCTCTCTGACTCTCTGGTGACTCTCTGGTGGCTCTCTGGTGGCTCTCTGGTGACTCTCTGGCGACTCTCTGGTGGCTCTCTGGTGACTCTGGTGACTCTGGTGGCTCTCTGGTGACTCTCTGGTGACTCTCTGGTGACTCTGGTGACTCTCTGGTGACTCTCTGGTGGCTCTCTGGTGGCTCTCTGGTGACTCTCTGGTGACTCTCTGGTGACTCTCTGGTGGCTCTCTGACTCTCTGGTGACTCTCTGGTGGCTCTCTGGTGGCTCTCTGGTGACTCTCTGGTGACTCTCTGGTGACTCTGGTGACTCTGGTGGCTCTCTGGTGACTCTCTGGTGGCTCTCTGACTCTCTGGTGACTCTCTGGTGGCTCTCTGGTGACTCTCTGGTGACTCTGGTGACTCTGGTGGCTCTCTGGTGACTCTCTGGTGACTCTCTGGTGACTCTGGTGACTCTCTGGTGACTCTCTGGTGACTCTCTGGTGACTCTCTGGTGGCTCCCTGGTGACTCTCTGGTGACTGTCTGGTGACTCTCTGGTGGCTCCCTGGTGACTCTCTGGTGACTCTCTGGTGACTCTCTGGTGACTCTGGTGACTCTCTGGTGACTGTCTGGTGACTCTCTGGTGGCTCCCTGGTGACTCTCTGGTGACTCTCTGGTGACTCTCTGGTGACTCTGGTGACTCTCTGGTGACTCTCTGGTGACTCTCTTTTGACTATCTGGTGACCTTGGTGTAGGTCCGTTATAAGACACTAGATGGGAATTGCTCCACTTAGAGAAATATATTTGTATTTATTTATTTAACCTGTATTGATCTATCAGTTCAATAGGATTGTTCCACACCCTAATATGTTTTTCCAAAGGCAGATTTGACAGACTCAAGCTAAAAATGTGTCATTCAGAGCCAAGGGAACATTCAGAATAGTGATCTCGGGACATACTCATGATCTGGAATGAACATCTCTTTGCGGATCAATAAAGTGTAATTGATTACTGTTTGTCCATCTGTGTCTGTCTCAGGAAGGACCGTAAGATGGCTCTGATCCAGTTGGGTTCAGTGGAGGAGGCCATCCAGGCCCTGATCGACCTCCACAACCACGACCTGGGAGAGAACCATCACCTCCGCGTGTCCTTCTCCAAGAGCACCATCTGAACCGCCTCACCCAGATCCCCCAGCCCCCCCACACCCAGGGCCTCGCTCCTGGGCTGGGCTAACCCCATGCCCCCCCACCCACCCCCAGGGCCTCGCTCATGGGCTGGGATAACCCCATGCCCCCCACCCACCCCTAGCCCCTGTTGGGAGTGACGGACAGAAACACCCACTTTTACTTAAAACAAACAACAGACAATGAACTAGTTTAGATGATATTGTTGTGTAATAGACTACTGTAACACAAGGCCTTCAGACAGAGACTGATATAGAGACAGAGCTGAAGTAGGCTGGAAGGAGAGCTGGTTGATTGATTCAGGGCAGAGAGAACAACGGTGATGTGGGCTGACATGGTGCATCAGTGCATCCTTTACCTGGCATTCGAGGACCCTAATCCAGGGAGAGACTAGACCCTAATCCAGGGAGAGACTAGACCCTAACCCAGGGAGAGACTAGACCCTAATCCAGGGAGAGACTAGACCCTAACCCAGGAGAGACTAGACCCTAATCCAGGGAGAGACTAGACCCTAATCCAGGGAGAGACTAGACCCTAGCCCAGGGAGAGACTAGACCCTAACCCAGGGAGAGACTAGACCCTAACCCAGGGAGAGACTAGACCCTAATCCAGGGAGAGACTAGACCCTAATCCAGGGAGAGACTAGACCCTAACCCAGGGAGAGACTAGACCCTAATCCAGGGAGAGACTAGACCCTAACCCAGGGAGAGACTAGACCCTAACCCAGGGAGAGACTAGACCCTAATCCAGGGAGAGACTAGACCCTAGCCCAGGGAGAGACTAGACCCTAAGCCCAGGGAGAGACTAGACCCTAACCCAGG
>NW_027010829.1:0-28220 GCF_036934945.1 Oncorhynchus masou masou | reverse complement strand
GAGGCGGAGGAGGCAGAGAGAGGAGGTGGAGAGGAGGCAGAGAGAGGAGGCAGAGAGAGGCAGGGAGAGGAGACAGAGAGAGGCAGAGGAGGAGAGAGAGAGGAGGCAGAGAGGAGGCGGAGAGAGGCAGAGAGAGGAGGCAGAGAGAGAGGCAGAGAGAAGGCGGAGAGAGACAGAGAAGTGAGCGAGAGGAGGCAGAGAGAGGAGGCAGAGAGAGGAGGCTGAGAGAGGAGGTTGAGAGAGGAGGCAGAGAGAGGGAGGTGGAGAGAGACAGAGAGAGGAGGCAGAGAGAGGAGGCAGAGAGAGGAGGCAGAGAGGAGGTGAGAGAGGAGGCAGAGAGGAGGGAGGAGAGCAGGAGGCAGAGAGAGGAGGTGGAGAGAGAGGGTGGAGGAGAGAGAGGCAGAGAGGAGCGGAGAGGTGGAAGGACAGAGGGAGGAGGAAGGCGAGAGAGAGACAGAGAGAGGAGGCAGAGAGGGAGGCAGAGAGGAGGCAGAGTGCAGAGAGACGGCAGAGCAGGAGGCAGAGAGGGGAGGCGGAGAGAGACAGAGAGAGGAGGCAGAGAGGAGGCAGAGGAGAGGCAGAGAGAGGCAGAGAGGGAGGAGAGGAGAGGAGGCTGAGAGAGGAGAGCAGAGGAGGAGGTGGAGAGAGACAGAGAAGAGGCAGGAAGAGAGAGGAGGCAGAGAGAGAGACAGAGAGAGGAGGCAGAGAGGGAGGCAGATAGGAGAGAGAGAGGAGGTGGAGAGAGAGAAAGGGAGGCAGAGGCAGAGGCGGAGAGTAGGTGGAGAGAGAGAGAGGAGAGAGGCAGAGAGAGGAGGCAGAAGAGAGGCAGAGAGAGGGAGGCAGATAGGGAGGCAGAGAGGGAGGCAGAGAGAGGAGGCAGAGAGGAGAGCGGAGAGAGACAGGGAGAGCAGGGAGAGAGAGAGGGAGGCAGAGAGGGAGGCAGAGAGGAGGCATAGAGAGACGGTGGAGAGAGCAGAGAGGGGAGGCAGAGAGAGGAGGCAGAGAGAGGAGGTGGAGAGAGACAGAGGAGGCAGAGAGAGAGGGCAGAGAGAGGAGGCAGAGAGAGGAGGTGGAAAGAGACAGAGAGGGAGGCAGAGAAAGGAGGCAGAGAGAGGAGGCAGAGTGAGGAGGTGGAAAGAGACAGAGAGGAGGCGGAGAGAGACAGAGAGATGAGGCAGAGAGAGAGGCAGAGAGAGAGGCAGAGAGAGGAGGCAGAGAGGATGCAGAGAGAGAGGCAGAGAGAGGCAGAGAAGATGCAGAGAGGGGATGCAGAGAGGATGCAGAGGGAGGATGCAGAGAGACGAGACAGAGAGGAAAAGAGAAGTGATGAGAAAGGCACGAACAGAGGGGCTGAGGAGAGGAAAAACGAGGAGGATGAGAAGAGACAGAAACAAAAAGATAGAAGAGAAAAGGTGTCTGTAGGCATCACATCAGGCATCACTAGTAGAGTAGAGGAGACTGTAGGCATCAAATCAGGCATCACTAGCAGAGTAGAGGAGACTGTAGGCATCACATCAGGCATCACTAGCAGAGTAGAGGAGACTGTAGGCATCAAATCAGGCATCACTAGCAGAGTAGAGGAGACTGTAGGCATCAAATCAGGCATCACTAGCAGAGTAGAGGAGACTGTAGGCATCAAATCAGGCATCACTAGTAGAGTAGAGGAGACTGTAGGCATTACATCAGGCGTCACTAGCAGAGTAGAGGAGACTGTAGGCATCACATCAGGCATCACTAGCAGAGTAGAGGAGACTGTAGGCATCACATCAGGCATCACTAGCAGAGTAGAGGAGACTGTAGGCATCACATCAGGCATCACTAGCAGAGTAGAGGAGACTGTAGGCATCAAATCAGGCATCACTAGTAGAGTAGAGGAGACTGTAGGCATCACATCAGGCATCACTAGCAGAGAAGAGGAGACTGTAGGCATCAAATCAGGCATCACTAGTAGAGTAGAGGAGACTGTAGGCATTTACATCAGGCATCACTAGAAGAGGAGAGGAGACTGTAGGCATCACATCATGCATCGTTAGTAAAGGAGAGGAGACTGTAGGCATCACATCAGGCATCACTAGTAGAGGAGACTGTAGGCATTACATCAGGCATCACTAGTAGAGGAGAGGAGACTGTAGGCATCTCATCAGGCATCACTAGCAGAGAAGAGGAGAGTGTAGGCATCTCATCAGGCATCACTAGCAGAGTAGAGGAGACTGTAGGCATCAAATCAGGCATCACTAGTAGAGGAGAGGAGACTGTGGGCATCACATCAGGCATCACTAGTAGAGGAGAGGAGATTGTAGGCATCTCATCAGTTATCCACTAGTAGAGGAGACTGTAGGCATTACATCAGGCATCACTAGTAGAGGAGACTGTAGGCATTACATCAGGATCACTAGCAGGAAGGAGACTGTAGGCATCTCATCAGGCATCACTAGCAGAGAAGAGGAGACTGTAGGCATCTCATCAGGCATCACTAGCAGAAGGAGACTGTAGGCATCTCATCAGGCATCATAACCAAAGAAGAGGAGACTGTAGGCATCTCATCAGGCATCACTAGCAGAGAAGAGGAGACTGTGGGGCATCTCATCAGGCATCACTAGCAGAGGATACTGTAGGCATCATATCAGGCATCACTAGTAGAGTAGAGGAGACTGTAGGCATCACATCAGGCATCACTAGTAGACGAGACTGTAGGCATCTCATCAGGCATCACTAGCAGAGAAGAGGAGAGTGTAGGCATCTCATCAGGCATCACTAGCAGAGAAGAGGAGACTGTAGAGGAGGGACTGTAGGCATCAAATCAGGCATCACTAGTAGAGGAGAGGAGACTGTGGGCATCACATCAGGCATCACTAGTAGAGGAGAGGAGATTGTAGGCATCTCATCAGTTATCACTAGTAGAGGAGAGGAGTGTAGGCATCTCATCAGGCATCACTAGCAGAGGAGAGGAGACTGTAGGCATCTCATCAGGCATCACTAGTAGGGAGACTGTAGGCATTACATCAGGCATCACTAGTAGAGGAGACTGTAGGCATTACATCAGGGATCACTAGCAGAGAAGAGGAGACTGTAGGCATCTCATCAGGCATCACTAGCAGAGAAGAGAGACTGTAGGCATCTCATCAGGCATCACTAGCAGAGAAGAGGAGACTGTAGGCATCTCATCAGGCATCACTAGCAAAGAGGAGACTGTAGGCATCTCATCAGGCATCACTAGCAGAGAAGAGGAGACTGTAGGCATCTCATCAGGCATCACTAGCAGAGAAGAGGATACTGTAGGCATCATATCAGGCATCACTAGTAGAGTAGAGGAGACTGTAGGCATCACATCAGGCATCACTAGTAGACGAGACTGTAGGCATCTCATCAGGCATCACTAGCAGAGAAGAGGAGACTGTAGGCATCTCATCAGGCATCACTAGCAGAGAAGAGGAGACTGTAGGCATCACATCATTCATCACTAGTAGAGGAGACTGTAGGCATTTCATCAGGCATCACTAGTAGAGAAGAGTAAACTGTAGGCATCTCATCAGGCATCACTAGTTTTCTTCATGAAAACAACACAAAGTCCTGTAATTGAATGATGCAGTCTACGGGTCTCCAAGGGCTCCCTATTCCCTACATGGTGCCCTACCCTTGACCTGTAGCCCATGGGCCCTGGTCAGAAGAAGTGCACTACAGAGGGAATGTAGGGTGCCATTCGGGATGCAGCCTGGATGAATATTTCCTTAAGAGGGCCAGATGGGTTGCCAGTTTCTGTTCGTGCAGCAAGGCCAGACCCCGTTGCCAGGTTGGATAAATGCACTTAATGCTGTTGGAGAACCTGAATTATTTGTGTCCGTGTCTCCTGAAGACTGTCTCTCTCTCTCTGTCTCTCTCTTTCTATTCGTGTCTCTCTCTCTCTCTCTCCTCTCTCTTTGTCTCTCTCTCTCTCTCTCTCTCTCTCTCTCTCTCCCTCTCTCTCTGTCTCTCTCTCTCTCTCGCTCTCGCTCTCTCTCTCTGTGTGTGTCCGTGTCCTGAAGGCTAATGTAAATAGACTGGTCATCTCAGTCAGTGGTAGGAGAGAGAAAGAGAGAGGGAAGAGAGAGAGGAGGGAGAGAGAAGGGGAGAAATGAGGGAAAGAGAGTTAGGAGAGGGGGAGGGAGGGAGAGAGAGAGGAGGAAGAGGGAGGGGAGAGAGAGAGGAGGGAGAAAGAGGGGAGAGAGAGAGAGAGGAGGGAAAGAAAAGGGGAGAGAGAGAGAGGGGACAGAGAGGGGGAGAGAGTGGAGGGAGAGAGGGGGAGGGAGAGAGAGGGGGCAAGGGAGGAGGGAGAGATAGATAAGTGAGAGGGAGAGAGGGGAGAGAGAGAGAGTGGAGAGAGAGGATGGAGAGAGGGGGAGGGAGAGAGAGGGGGCAGGGGAGGAGAGAGAGATAGATAAGTGAGAGGGAGAGAGGGGAGAGAGAGAGTGGAGATAGAGGATGGAGAATGGGGGCAGGGGAGGAGAGAGAGTTAGATAAGTGAGAGGGAGAGAGAGGATACCTATCACAATGTTAATTGCTTTTCTGAATGTAAATGTAAGAGTGTGTGTGTGTGTGTGTGTGTGTGTGTGTGTGTGTGTGTGTGTGTGTGTGTGTGTGTGTGTGTGTGTGTGTGTGTGTGTGTGTGTGTGTGTGTGTGTGTGTGTGTGTGTGTGTGTGTGTGTGTGTGTGTGTGTGTGAATGTTGGATTAGTTCTTCCGCTGGTTCATCTGCAGGGTAATGATAATCCTGTGAATGATTAACCTGGAGGATTTCATAGAGGACCTTCTCTCCAGAGATCAACTCTCAGGACATTAGGAGAGACTCTCCAGAGATCAACTCTCAGGACATTAGGAGAGACTCTCCAGAGATCAACTCTCAGGACATTAGGAGAGACTCTCCAGAGATCAACTCTCAGGATGTTAGGAGAGACTCTCCAGAGATCAACTCTCAGGACGTTAGGAGAGACTCTCCAGAGATCAACTCTCAGGACATTAGGAGAGACTCTCCAGAGATCAACTCTCAGGACGTTAGGAGAGACTCTCCAGAGATCAACTCTCAGGACGTTAGGAGAGACTCTCCAGAGATCAACTCTCAGGACATTAGGAGATACTCTCCAGAGATCAACTCTCAGGACGTTAGGAGAGACTCTCCAGAGATCAACTCTCAGGACATTAGGAGAGACTCTCCAGAGATCAACTCTCAGGACGTTGGGAGAGACTCTCCAGAGATCAACTCTCAGGACGTTAGGAGAGACTCTCCAGAGATCAACTCTCAGGACATTAGGAGATACTCTCCAGAGATCAACTCTCAGGACGTTGGGAGAGACTCTCCAGAGATCAACTCTCAGGACGTTAGGAGAGACTCTCCAGAGATCAACTCTCAGGACATTAGGAGAGACTCTCCAGAGATCAACTCTCAGGACGTTAGGAGAGACTCTCCAGAGATCAACTCTCAGGACGTTAGGAGAGACTCTCCAGAGATCAACTCTCAGGACGTTAGGAGAGACTCTCCAGAGATCAACTCTCAGGACGTTAGGAGAGACTCTCCAGAGATCAACTCTCAGGACGTTAGGAGATACTCTCCAGAGATCAACTCTCAGGACGTTGGGAGAGACTCTCCAGAGATCAACTCTCAGGACGTTAGGAGAGACTCTCCAGAGATCAACTCTCAGGACATTAGGAGAGACTCTCCAGAGATCAACTCTCAGGACGTTAGGAGAGACTCTCCAGAGATCAACTCTCAGGACGTTAGGAGAGACTCTCCAGAGATCAACTCTCAGGACGTTAGGAGAGACTCTCCAGAGATCAACTCTCAGGACGTTAGGAGAGACTCTCCAGAGATCAACTCTCAGGACGTTAGGAGAGACTCTCCAGAGATCAACTCTCAGGACGTTAGGAGAGACTCTCCAGAGATCAACTCTCAGGACTTTAGGAGAGACTCTCCAGAGATCAACTCTCAGGACGTTAGGAGAGACTCTCCAGAGATCAACTCTCAGGACGATAGGAGAGACTCTCCAGAGATCAACTCTCAGGACATTAGGAGAGACTCTCCAGAGATCAACTCTCTGGACGTTAGGAGAGACTCTCCAGAGATCAACTCTCAGGACGTTAGGAGAGACTCTCCAGAGATCAACTCTCAGGACGTTAGGAGAGACTCTCCAGAGATCAACTCTCAGGACGTTAGGAGAGACTCTCCAGAGATCAACTCTCAGGACTTTAGGAGAGACTCTCCAGAGATCAACTCTCAGGACATTAGGAGAGACTCTCCAGAGATCAACTCTCAGGACGTTAGGAGAGACTCTCCAGAGATCAACTCTCAGGACGTTAGGAGAGACTCTCCAGAGATCAACTCTCAGGACGTTAGGAGAGACTCTCCAGAGATCAACTCTCAGGACGTTAGGAGAGACTCTCCAGAGATCAACTCTCAGGACGTTAGGAGAGACTCTCCAGAGATCAACTCTCAGGACGTTAGGAGAGACTCTCCAGAGATCAACTCTCAGGACATTAGGAGAGACTCTCCAGAGATCAACTCTCAGGACGTTAGGAGAGACTCTCCAGAGATCAACTCTCAGGACGTTAGGAGAGACTCTCCAGAGATCAACTCTCAGGACGTTAGGAGAGACTCCTCTAGACAGTCTCCTTTCTTACAAGCTCGTTTCCTCGGGGTTCCTGTTTCCACGTGCTCTCTCTCCTTGCTTCCCCGTGAGGTTTTCAAAAGGAGGCGAGGAGAGGACGCGAGGGAGAGGACACAAGTAAATTAAAATCAAATCAAATGAATTTGTCACATACACACGGTTAGCAGATGTTAATGCGAATGTAGCGAAATGCTTGTGCTTCTAGTTCCGACAATGCAGTAATAACCAACGAGTAATCTAACTAACAATTACAACACTACTGTCTTATACACAGTGTAAGGGGATAAAGAATATGTACATGTATATACTGTACTCTATATCATCTACTGCATCTTAATGTAATACATGTATCACTAGCCACTTTAAACTATGCCACTTTGTTTACATACTCATCTCATATGTATATACTGTACTCGATACCATCTACTGTATCTTAATGTAATACATGTATCACTAGCCACTTTAAACTATGCCACTTTGTTTACATACCCTACATTACTCATCTAATATGTATATAATGTACTCGATACCATCTACTGCATCTTGCCTATGCCGTTCTGTACCATCACTCATTCATATATCTTTATGTACATATGAGATGAGTAATGTAGGGTATGTAAACATTATTGAATCAGATTGAGAAAGGGCCTATGCGAAAATGCATTAAGTGAGAGGGCGAGAAAGAGAGATGTTGTGATTGTACAACTCAGGTGTATTCTGTAATTATAATAGCATGATGTTGGAAGATGAAAACCGTACAGAGTCAATGTCCACACATCCATTGAAAACAACTGTCTGGCTCCCCTAGTGGTATGAACTGGGTACTGCATGTACAGATGGCCCTGTTGTCACCTGTCACCACCTGTGTATCTTAGCCCTGGGCCTTTGTCCACAAAGCCTCTCAGAGTGGGAGTGCTGATCTAGGATCAGTTTAGTCTTTTATAGACCATAACGAATAAGATGAAATGGACAGATCCTAGATCAGCACATATTCTACACTGAACAAAAGTAAGAACTCAACATATATTATTTTATTGAGTTACAGTTTATATGAGGAAATCAGTCAATTTAAATAAATTCATTAGTCTCTAATCTATGGATTTCTCATAACTGGGCAGGGGTACAGCCATGGGTGGGCCTGTCTCCCAAGTGGGTGGGCCTATGCCCTCCCAGGCCCAGACAAACAGAATGGTGGGCCTGCAGAGTCAGGCCCAGACAAACATAACTAGTTTTTCCCCACAAAATTGATTTATTGCAGACAGAAATACTCCTCAGTTTCATCAGTTGTCCAGGTGGCTGGTCTCAGACAATCCTTCAGGTGAAGAATCCGGATGTGGAGGTCCTGTGTTGCCGTGGTTATACGTGGTCTGTGGTTGTGAGGCCGGTACTGGCAAATACTCTAAAACAACATTGGAGTCGGCTTATGGTAGAGAAATTAACATTCAACAGCTCTGGTGGACATTCCTGCAGTCAGCATGCCAATTGCACGCTCCGTCAAAACTTGAGACATCTGTGGCATTGTGTTACGTGACAAAACTGCACATTTTAGAATGGCCTTTTATTGTCCCCAACACAAGGTGCACCTGTGTAATACTCATGCTGTGTCATCAGCTTCTTGATATGCCACATCTGCCACACTGGCAGGTGGATGGATGAACTTGGCAAAGGAGAAATGCTCACTGACAGCGAAGTAAACAAATTTGTGCACATAATTGGAGAGAAATAAGCTTCTTTTTTTGTGTGTATGAAACATTTCTGTGATCTTGTATTTCAGCTCATGAAACATGCGAACAACACTTTACATGTTGCATTTATATTTTTGTTCGGCACAAGACCCTTTGGTGATACAGGCCCTGGTCCTCTGTGTCCCCTGTCTATACCAGTGTATTTTATCCTGGTCCTGGTTGTCCCCTGTCTATACCAGTGTATTTTATCCTGGTCCTGGTTGTCCCCTGTCTAAACCAGTGTATTTATCCTGGTTGTCCCCTGTCTATACCAGTGTATATATCCTGGTCCTGGTTGTCCCCTGTCTATACCAGTGTATTTTATCCTGGTCCTGGTTGTCCCCTGTCTATACCAGTGTATTTTATCCTGGTCCTGGTTGTCCCCTGTCTATACCAGTGTTTTTATCCTGGTCCTGGGTGTCCCCTGTCTATACCAGTGTATTTTATCCTGGTTGTCCCCTGTCTATACCAATGTATTTATCCTGGTTGTCCCCTGTCAATACCAGTGTATTTATCCTGGTCCTGGTTGTCCCCTGTCTATACCAGTGTATTTATCCTGGTCCTGGTTGTCCCCTGTCTATACCAGTGTATATATCCTGGTCATGGTTGTCCCCTGTCTATACCAGTGTATTTATCCTGGTTGTCCCCTGTCTATAACAGTGTATATATCTTTGTTGTCCCCTGTCTATACCAGTGCATTTATCCTGGGTGTCCCCTGTCTATACCAGTGTATTTATCTTTGTTGTCCCCTGTCTATACCAGTGTATTTATCCTGGTCCTGGTTGTCCCCTGTCTATACAAGTGTATTTATCCTGGTCCTGGTTGTCCCCTGTCTATACCAGTGTATTTATCCTGGTTGTCCCCTGTCTATACCAGTGTATTTATCCTGGTCCTGGTTGTCCCCTGTCTATACCAGTGTATTTATCCTGGTTGTCCCCTGTCTATACCAATGTATTTTATCCTGGTCCTGGTTGTCCCCTGTCTATACCAGTGTATTTATCCTGGTTGTCCCCTGTCTATACCAGTGTATTTATCCTGGTCCTGGTTGTCCCCTGTCTATACCAGTGTATTTATCCTGGTTGTCCCCTGTCTATACCAGTGTATTTATCCTGGTCCTGGTTGTCCCCTGTCTATACCAGTGTATTTATCCTGGTTGTCCCCTGTCTATACCAGTGTATTTATCCTGGTTGTCCCCTGTCTATACCAGTGTATTTATCCTGGTCCTGGTTGTCCCCTGTCTATACCAGTGTATATATCCTGGTCCTGGTTGTCCCTGTCTATACCAGTGTATTTATCCTGGGTGTCCCCTGTCTATACCAGTGTATTTATCCTGGTTGTCCCCTGTCTATACCAGTGTATATATCATGGTCCTGGTTGTCCCCTGTCTATACCAGTGTATTTATCCTGGTTGTCCCCTGTCTATACCAGTGTATTTATCCTGGGTGTCCCCTGTCTATACCAGTGTATTTATCCTGGTCCTGGTTGTCGCCTGTCTATACCAGTGTATATATCCTGGTCCTGGTTGTCCCCTGTCTATACCAGTGTATTTGATCCTGGTCCTGGTTGTCCCCTGTCTATACCGGTGTATTTATCCTGGTCCTGGGTGTCCCTGTCTATACCAGTGTATTTATCCTGGTTGTCCCCTTTCTATACCAGTGTATTTATCCTGGTTGTCCCCTGTCTATAACAGTGTATTTATCCTGGGTGTCCCTTGTCTATACCAGTGTATTTATCCTGGTCCTGGTTGTCGCCTGTCTATACCAGTTTATATATCCTGGTCCTGGTTGTCACCTGTCTATACCAGTGTATTTGATCCTGGTCCTGGTTGTCCCCTGTCTATACCAGTGTATTTATCCTGGTCCTGGTTGTCCCCTGTCTATACCAGTGTATTTATCCTGGTCCTGGTTGTCCCCTGTCTATACCAGTGTATTTATCCTGGTCCTCTGTGTCCCCTGTCTATACCAGTGTATTTTATCCTGGTCCTGGTTGTCCCCTGTCTATACCAGTGTATTTATCCTGGTTGTACCCTGTCTATACCAGTGTATTTATCCTGGTTGTCCCCTGTCTATACCAGTGTATTTATCCTGGTCCTGGTTGTCCCCTGTCTATACCAGTGTATTTTATCCTGGTCCTGGCGATAAAAAGTTTTTTTTTTTTTTTTAGTTTTTAGACATCCCTCAACACACAATACCCCATAATGACATAACAATACCCCATAATGACATCACAATACCCCTTAATAACGTCACAATACCCCATAATGACATAACAATACCCCATAATGACATCACAATACCCCATAACAACGTCACAATACCCCATAATGACATCACAATACCACATAATGACATCACAATACCCCATAATGACATCACAATACCCCATAATGACTAAGCAAAAACAGGTTTTCAGAATATTTTGCAAATGTATAAAAAATAAAATCAATGAAAATATGACATTTCCGTAAGTATTCAGACCGTTGAAGCAACTTTGGCAACGATTACAGCCTCAAGTCTTCTTGAGTATGATGCTATAAGCTTGGCACACCTGTATTTGTGGAGTTTCTCCCATTCTTCTCTGCAGATCCTCTCAAGCTCTGTCAGGTTCGATAGGGAGCGTCGCTGCACAGCTATTTTTTAGGTCTCTGAGATCTTCAATCAGGTTCAAGTCTGGGCTCTGTCACGGCCACTCAAGGACATTCAGAGACTTGTCCCGAAGCCACTGCAGTGTTGTCTTAGCTGTGTGCTTAGGGTTGTTGTCCTGTTGGGAGGTGAACCTTTGTCCCAGTCTGAGGTCCAGAGCGCTATGGAGCAGGTTTTCATCAAGGATCTCTCTGTACTTTGCTCCGTTCTTCTTTGCTTCGATCCTGACTAGTCTCCTAGTCCCTGCCACTGAAAACATCCCAAACAGCATGATGCTGCCACCAACATGCTTCACCGTAGGGATGGTGCCAGGTTTCCTCCAGATGTGATGCTTGGCATTCAGGCCAAAGAGTTCAATCTGAGTTTCATCAGACCAGAGAATCTTGTTTCTAAGAGTCCTTAAAGTGCTTTTTGGCAGTTATGTGCCTTTTAATGAGGAGTGCCGTCTGTCTGGCCACTCTACCATAAAGACCTCTCTGACCAAGGCCCTGCTGCCCCGATTGCTCAGTTTGTCTGGGCAGCCAGCTCTAGGAGGAGTCTTGGTGGTTCCAAACTTCTTCCATTTAAGAAAGATGGAGGCCACTGTGTTCTTGGGGACCTTCAATGCTGCAGACATTTTTTGGTACCCCTCCCCAGATCTGTGCCTCGACACAATCCTGTCTCGGAGCTCTACGGACTATTCCTTTGACCTTAAAGCTTGGTATTTGCTCTGACTTGCACTGTCAACTGTGGGACCTTTATAAAGACAGGTGTGTGCCTTTCCAAATCATGTCCAATCAATTGAATGTACCACAGGTGGACTCCAATCAAGTTGTAGAAACATCTCAAGGATGATCAATGGAAACAGGATGCACCTGATCTCAATTTGGGGTCTCATAGCAAAGGGTCTGAATACCTATGTAAATAAGATATTTCTCTCTCCTATCTGCCAGGTCTGAGAGACAGGAAACTAGACCCAACCCGTTACCTACAGACACATCCTCTCTACCAGGTCTGAGAGACTGGAAACTAGACCCAACCCATTACCTACAGACACATCAGTCTACCAGGTCTGAGAGACTGGAAACTAGACCCAACCCGTTACCTACAGACACATCCAGTCTACCAGGTCTGAGAGACAGGAAACTAGACCCAACCCGTTACCTACAGACATCCCTGTCTACCAGGTCTGAGAGACAGGAAACTAGACCCAACCCGTTACCTACAGACACATCCTGTCTACCAGGTCTGAGAGACTGGAAACTAGACCCAACCCGTTACCTACAGACACATCCTGTCTACCAGGTCTGAGAGACTGGAAACTAGACCCAACCCGTTACCTACAGACACATCCTGTCTCCTGTCTACCAGGTCTGAGAAACTGGAAACTAGACCCAACCCGTTACCTACAGACACATCCTGTCTCCTGTCTACCAGGTCTGAGAGACTGGAAACTAGACCCAACCCGTTACCCACAGACACATCCTGTCTGCCAGGTCTGAGAGACTGGAAACTAGACCCAACCCGTTACCTACAGACACATCCTGTCTACCAGGTCTGAGAGACTGGAAACTAGACCCAACCCGTTACCTACAGACACATCCTGTCTGCCAGGTCTGAGAGACTGGAAACTAGACCCAACCCGTTACCTACAGACACATCCTGTCTCCTGTCTACCAGGTCTGAGAGACAGGAAACTAGACCCAACCCGTTACCTACAGACACATCCTGTCTCCTGTCTACCAGGTCTGAGAGACTGGAAACTAGACCCAACCCATTACCTACAGACACATCCTGTCTACCAGGTCTGAGAGACTGGAAACTAGACCCAACCCCCTTACCTACAGACACATCCTGTCTACCAGGTCTGAGAGACAGGAAACTAGGACCCAACCCGTTACCTACAGACACATCCTGTCTACCAGGTCTGAGAGACTGGAAACTAGACCCAACCCGTTACCTACAGACACATCCTGTCTCCTGTCTACCAGGTCTGAGAGACAGGAAACTAGACCCAACCCGTTACCTACAGACACATCCTGTCTCCTGTCTACCAGGTCTGAGAGACAGGAAACTGAGACCCAACCCGTTACCTACAGACACATCCTGTCTACCAGGTCTGAGAGACAGGAAACTAGACCCAACCCATTACCTACATACACATCCTGTCTACCAGGTCTGAGAGACTGGAAACTAGACCCAACCCGTTACCTACAGACACATCCTGTCTCCTGTCTACCAGGTCTGAGAGACAGGAAACTAGACAACACGTTACCTACAGACACATCCAGTCTCCTGTCTACCAGGTCTGAGAGACAGGAAACTAGACCCAACCTGTTACCTACAGACACATCCTGTCTCCTGTCTACCAGGTCTGAGAGACAGGAAACTAGGACCCAACCCGTTACCTACAGACACATCCTGTCTACCAGGTCTGAGAGACAGGAAACTAGACCCAACCCGTTACCTACAGACACATCCTGTCTCCTGTCTACCAGGTCTGAGAGACAGGAACTAGACAACCCGTTACCTACAGACACATCCTGTCTACCAGGTCTGAGAGACTGGAAACTAGACCCAACCCGTTACCTACAGACACATCCAGTCTCCTGTCTACCAGGTCTGAGAGACAGGAAACTAGACAACCCATTACCTACAGACACATCCTGTCTACCAGGTCTGAGAGACTGGAAACTAGACCCAACCCGTTACCTACAGACACATCCTGTCTACCAGGTCTGAGAGACTGGAAACTAGACCCAACCCACGTTACCTACAGACACATCCTGTCTCCTGTCTACCAGGTCTGAGAGACTGGAAACTAGACCCAACACGTTACCTACAGACACATCCTGTCTACCAGGTCTGAGAGACTGGAAACTAGACCCAACCCGTTACCTACAGACACATCCTGTCTCCTGTCTACCAGGTCTGAGAGACTGGAAACTAGACCCAACCCGTTACCTACAGACACATCCTGTCTACCAGGTCTGAGAGACTGGAAACTAGACCCAACCGTTACCAGGTCACATAAACTCTAAATCCTAACGTTGCCTTGTTCTGTGCTACACAGGACCACCCATGTTATAACTACTGTCCACTGCAGTGTTGAATATTAAATTATTATTAATGTCTGAACACTCAAGCTTCTCCAGAAAGAACAGCAGTGCCAGTCTTGTACTGTTTATCTGTCGCCCCCCTGGTGGTTTTGGTTCAGATGGGCATCTATATTTTGTTATATTTAGATATATATTCATACATGTAGACATTTACTTTTGTTATATTTACATATATGTTAGTATTTTTAGGTTTACTTGCTTATATATGAGTATATAGCTCAATTTATTGTTAAATACTTCAATATATGTTGGTATATATTTGAAATACAGTACCAGTCAAAAGTTTGGACGCAGCTACTCATTCAAGGGTTTTTCTTTATTTTTACTATTTTCTACATTGTAGAATTATAGTGAAGACATCAGAACTATAAAATAACATTTATGGAATCATGTAGTAAACCAAACAAGTCAGAGAATGTCAAGAGGTTGCAAAGCTGTCATCAAGGCAAAGGGTGGCTACTTTGAGGAATCTAAAATCTAAAAAATATATTTTGATTTGTTTAACACTATTTTGGTTACTACATGATTCCATATGTGTCATTTCATAGTTCTGATGTCTTCACTATTATTCTACAATGTAGAAAATAGTAAAAATCTAGAAAAACCCTTGAATAAGTAGGTGTGTCCAACCGTTTGACTGGTACAGTATGTATTTACATATTTCAACATACGTATTTATGTACATTTCAATATATTTGATATATATATTTCTGATATATTTCTCTGTCTGTCAGATGGTCTGTACTACCTGACTTCGGCCAGCGGGTTGGTGTACCAGACCTTCTGTGACATGACCACAGCGGGCGGCGTCTGGACCCTGGGTGGTGTACCAGACCTTCTGTGACATGACCACAGCGGGCCGCGTCTGGACCCTGGGTGGTGCACCAGACCTTCTGTGACATGACCACAGCGGGCCGCGTCTGGACCCTGGGTGGTGTACCAGACCTTCTGTGACATGACCACAGCGGCCGCGTCTGGACCCCTGGGTGGTGTACCAGACCTTCTGTGACATGACCACAGCGGGCCGCGTCTGGACCCTGGGTGGTGTACCAGACCTTCTGTGACATGACCCAGCGGGCGGTGGCTGGACCCTGGGTGGTGTACCAGACCCTTCTGTGACATGACCACAGCGGGCGGCTGGACCCTGGTGGCGAGCGTGCACGAGAACAACATGTATGGCAAGTGCACGGTGGGGGACCGCTGGTCCAGTGAGCAGGGCAGTAACCCCAACCGGGCCAGACGGAGAGGGGAACTGGGCCAACAGGGCCACCTTGGAACAGCAGAGGGCAATTTGTTTTGGTCTTGTCTAGTCTACTTTTGTCTAGTCTTGAAGGTCTGGTCTCAATCGCTTTTTCTAGATCATCTACCTTTGTCTAGTCAGATGTATTTTTCAGATCATCTAGTTTTGTCTAGTCTAGATGTATTTTTCTAGATCATCTACTTTTGTCTAGTCTAGATGTATTTTTCTAAATCATCTACTTTGTCTAGTCTAGATGTATTTTATAAGCATCTACTTTGTCTAGTCTAGATGTATTTTTCTAAATCATCTACTTTTTGTCTGGCCTTGAAGGTCTCGTCTCAATCGCTTTTTCCAGATCATCTAATATTGTCCAGTCTAGATGTATTTTTCTAAATCATCTACTTTTGTCCAGTCTAGATGTATTTTTCTAAATCATCTGCTTTTGTCTAGTCTAGATGTATTTTTCTAAATCATCTGCTTTTGTCTAGTCTAGATGTATTTTTCTAAATCATATACTTTTGTCTGGTCTTGAAGGTCTCGTCTCAATCGCTTTCCAGATCATCTAATATTGTCCAGTCTAGATGTATTTTTTCTAAATCATCTACTTTTGTCCAGTCTAGATGTATTTTTCTAAATCATCTACTTTTGTCTAGTCTAGATGTATTTTCTAAAATCATATACTTTTGTCTGGTCTTGAAGGTCTCGTCTCAATCGCTTTCCAGATCTTCTAATTTTGTCCAGTCTAGATGTATTTTTCTAAATCATTGTCACGACTTCCGCCTGAAGTTGGCTCTCCTGCCCATTCGGGCGGTGCTCCGCGGTCGTCGTCACCGTCCCCACAGCCACTACCATCCCTTTTCGTGTATCTGTTGGTTTTTGTCTGATTGGTTTCACCTGTGTGTTGTTTAGTTAATTAATTAATTGTCTGTATTTAATGGGTTGTCCCGCCCTTGTTTTGTGCGGGATTGTTTATTTTGTCATTCGTTTTTGTCTGTCGGTGTTTATTGTTTCTTATTCTCCGGTTAGTCTTTATCCTGTGTTGGATATATTCACCTGTCTGTATTTGGGTTGACCGTTGTTTATTTTGTTTCACCGGAGAATAAAACTTTATATCATATCTGCTCTCTCGCCTGATTCCACCCACCTTGATTAGACGTGACAATCATCTCCTTTTGTCTAGTCTAGATGTATTTTTCTAAATCATCTACTTTTGTCCAGTCTAGATGTATTTTCTAAATCATCTACTTTTGTCTGGTCTTGGGCACGACGCAAACACAGAGTGCCTTAGCCATGGTTTATTGGCCACGTCACAACCCCCCGAGGAACACCATTGCTATTATAAACTGGTTACCAATGTAAGAAGAGCAGTAAAATAATTGTTTTGTCATAACCGTGGTATATGGTCTGATATACCACGGCATCACAATCAGCATTTGGGGTTCGAACCACCCAGTTTAAATATATATATATATATAAGCCTGTAGATAACAACATTACTGTCGTTAAGTTTAAAACAGAAAGGGAATGTGTCTATGGAATAAATTACATTGGCTTGTTTACATTAGTATCATGTTTCTGTTCTTTATCCTAAAGATGAGTTTCAACCCGGCTTCATCCCGTTCAGAGCCATGAATACCGAACGAGCAGCCATGGCCATCTGCTCTGAGGTCAAACCAACTGGCTGCAACACTGAACATGGGAGTTCAAAGGAACAATCCTGGTATTTTTAAACTAACCATTCTAACCATTCTATATAACACTATACATTCTATAGTATTGAATAGAACACTATCCATTCTATGGTATTGAATATAACACTATCCATTCTATGGTATTGAATATAACACTATCCATCCTATGGCATTGAATAGAACACTATACATTCTATGGTATTGAATAGAACACTATCCATTCTATGGTATTGAATATAACACTATCCATTCTATGGTATTGAATAGAACACTATCCATTCTATGGGTATTGAATATAACACTATCCATTCTATGGTATTGAATATAACACTATCCATTCTATGGTATTGAATAGAACACTATACATTCTATGGTATTGAATAGAACACTATCCATTCTGGCGGTATTGAATATAACACTATCCATTCTATGGTATTGAATAGAACACTATCCATTCTATGGTATTGAATAGGAACACTATCCATTCTATGGTATTGAATAGAACACTATCCATTCTATGGTATTGAATAGAACACTCTCCATTCTATGGCATTAGATAAGAAACACTATACATTCTATGGTATTGAATAGAACACTATCCATTCTATGGTATTGAATATAACACTATCCATTCTGTAATTTAATAGAACATATCCATTCTATGGTATTGAATAACCACTATCCATTCTATGGTAATGAATAGAACACTATCCATTCTATGGTATCGAATGAGAACACTATCCATTCTATGTTATCGAATAGAACACTATCCATTCTATGGTATCGAATAGAACACTATCCATTCCATGGTATCGAATAGAACACTATCCATTCTATGGTATTGAATAGAACACTATCCATTCTATGGTATTGAATAGAACACTATCCATTCTATGGCATGAATAGAACACTATACATTCTATGGTATTGAATAGAACACTATCCATTCTATGGTATTGAATATAACACTATCCATTCTATGGTATTGAATAGAACACTATCCATTCTATGGTATTGAATAGAACACTATCCATTCTATGGTATTGAATAGAACACTATACATTCTATGGTATTGAATAGAACACTATCCATTCTATGGTATTGAATATAACACTATCCATTCTATGGTATTGAATATAACACTATCCATTCTATGGTATTGAATAGAACACTATACATTCTATGGTATTGAATAGAACACTATCCATTCTATGGTATTGAATATAACACTATCCATTCTATGGTATTGAATAGAACACTATCCATTCTATGGTATTGAATAGAACACTATCCATTCTATGGTGATTGAATAGAACACTATCCATTCTATGGTATTGAATAGAACACTATACATTCTATGGTATTGAATAGAACACTATCCATTCTATGGTATTGAATAGAACACTATACATTCTATGGTATTGAATAGAACACTATCCATTCTATGGTATTGAATAGAACACTATCCATTCTATGGTATTGAATAGACACTATCCATTCTATGGTATTGAATAGAACATAGATGTATTAAGATTTGTTGTATGAAATCCCTGTTCGATGAGATGATGTAATGGATACAACCTCTCGTGGTTATTATGGAGGACCCATTACTTAATTGAATGTACTGTAACAAATACAATTGCATATATATACAGTTCATGTCTAGTATTACTGTATGTTAATCCCTTGTATACCTTTTGAGTTGTAATGTTGGTTGTTGGCCACTAGGTGTCGGCAGTGATACAGATAAACGTGTCCATGTTTCATGTCAAAGTGAAAGAGCTTATTTTTGACTCCCTCCCAAATGCCACCCTATTCCCTCTATACTTTACTACTTTCTCAACTCCTCAGGCTTTTATCTGTTCTATCCCATAGGGCCCTGTTCAAAAGCAGTGCAATATATAGGAGATAGGGTGTCATTTGTCTAGTTGTCTATGCTTGATCGACTAATTTGTTCTAGTCTTGGTTGTCTAGTTTGGCCTAGTCTTGTCATCTAGTTTGGTCTAGTCTTGGTTGTCTAGTTTGGCCTAGTCTTGTTTGTCTAGTCTTGGTTGTCTAGTTTGGTCTAGTCTTGGTTGTCTAGTTTGGCCTACTCTTGGTCGTCTAGTTTGGTCTAGTCTTGGTTGTCTAGTTTGGTCTAGTCTGGTTGTCTAGTTTGGCCTAGTCTTGGTCGTCTAGTCTTGGTTTTCTAGTTTGGTCTAGTCTTGGTTGTCTAGTTTGGTCTAGTCTTGGTCGTCTAGTCTTGGTTTTCGTCTAGTTTGGGTCTAGTCTTGGTTGTCTAGTTTGGTCTAGTCTTGGTTGTCTAGTTTGGCCTACTCTTGGTCGTCTAGTTTGGTCTAGTCTTGGTCGTCTAGTCTTGGTCGTCTAGTCTAGTTTGGTCCTGGTTGTCTAGTTTGGTCTAGTCTTGGTTGTCTAGTTTGGTCTAGTCTTGGTTGTCTAGTCTTGTCTAGTTTGGTCTAGTTTGGCCTAGTCTTGGTTGTCTAGTTTGGTCTAGTCGTCTAGTTTGGACTAGGCTTGGTTGTCTAGTTCGCTTTTTTAGATCATCTAGTAATCTTTATTTTTATTTTATAGATCCTTTTTGTAGATCCCAGTTGACTTCTCTAGAATATAATCTCTCTCTTTAATGGTTTGGCTTTGGAGGTGACCAGTGAAGTATACCTGCTGGAGCGCGTGCTATGGGTGGGTGTTGTTATGGTGACCAATGAGCTGAGATAAGGCGGAGCTTTAACTAGCAAAAGACTTATAGATGACCTGGAGCCAGTGGGTTTGGCGACAAATATGTAGCGAGGACCAGCCAACGAGAGCATACAGGTCGCAGTGGTGGGTGGTGTATGGGGCTTTGGTGACAAAACGGATGGCACGAGATGATAGACTGCATCCAATTTGCTGAGTATAATATTGGAGGCAATTTTGTAAATGACATGGCCTAAGTCAAGGGTTGACGGGATAGTCAGTTTTTACGAGGGCATGCTTGGCAGCATGAGTGAAGGAGGCTTGTTGCAAAATAGGAAGCAGATTCTAGATTTAACTTGGATTGAAAGATGCTGGAAGGAGAGTTTACAATCTAGCCAGCCACCTAGGTATTTGTAGTTGTTCACATATTCTAAGTCAGAACCGTCCGGAATAGTGATGTCGGTGGGCAAGGCGGGAGCAGGCAGCTATCGGTTGAAGAGCATGCATTTAGTTTTTATGCAGTTTAAGAGCAGTTGGAGGTCACAGAAGGAGAGTTGTATGGCATTGAAGCTCGTTTGGAGTTTGTTAACACAGTGTCCAAAGAAGGGCCAGAAGTATACAGAATGGTGTCGTCTGTGTAGAGGTGGATCAGAGAATCACCAGCAGCAAGAGCGACATCATTAATACAGTGGGGCAAAAGTATTTAGTCAAGCCACCAATTGTGCAAGTTCTCACACTTAAAAAGATGAGAGAGGCCTGTAATTTTCATCATAATTAGGCTTCAACTATGACGGAAAAAAATGAGAAAAAACATCCAGAAAATCACATTGTAGGATTTTTAACTATCTTGAAACTCTAGGGCGCTATATCATTTTTGGATGAAAAACGTTCCCGTTTTAAACAAGATATTTTGTCACAAAAAGATGCTCCTCGACTATGCATATAATTGATAGCTTTGGAAAAGAAAACACTCTAACGTGTCAGAACTGCACCAGATATTTTCTGTGCGTGCCCTAGAACGTGAGCTTCAGGCAAAACCAAGATGAGACGGCATCCAGGAAATGAGCAGGATTTTTGAGGCTCTGTTTTCCATTGTCTCCTTATATGGCTGTGAATGCGAGAGGAGTAAGTCTGCCCTTTCTGTCATTTCCCCAAGGTGTCTGCAGCATTGTGCGTATTTGTAGGCATATCATTGGAAGATTGACCATAAGAGACCACATTTACCAGGTGTCCGCCTGGTGTCCTGCGCCAAAAATTGGTGCACAAAAGTCAACTGCCAAGTATTTTTCCACAGAATTCAGAGGAGAATGCAGGCTTCCACGAACGATATATAAATGAAGAGATATGTGAAAAAACACCTTGAGGATTGATTCCAAACAACGTTTGCCATGTTTTGTCGATATTATGGAGTTAATTCGGAAAAAGTTTGACGTTGTAGGTGACTGAATTTTCGGTTACGTTTGGTAGCCAGATGTGATGTACAAAACGGACGATTTCTCCTACACACAGACGCTTTCCAGGAAAAACTGCATATTTGGTATGTAACTGAGAGTCTCCTCATTGAAAACATCCCGAAGCTCTTCAGGTAAATGATTTTATTTATTTGGTTATCTGGTTTTTGTGAAAATGTTGCATGCTAAATGCTACTATAAAATGCTAAGCTAGCTTAGTACTCTTACACAAATTAGTCAATTTCTATGGTTTAAAAGCATATTTTGAAAATCTGAGATGACAGTGTTGTTAAGAAAAGGCTAAGCTTGAGAGCAGGCGCATTATTTTTCATTTATTTGCGATTTTAGAAATTGTTAACGTTGCGTTATGCTAATGAGCCTGAGGCTTTAGTCACGATCCCGGATCCGGGATGGGGAGTTTCAACAGGTTAATGAATTTATTTGGAAAATAAGTATTTGGTCAATAACAAAAGTTTATCTCAATGCTGTTACATACCCTTTGTTGGCAATGACAGAGGTCAAACGTTTTCTGTAAGTCTTCACAAGGTTTTCACACATTGTTGCTGGTATTTTGGCCCATTCCTCCATGCAGGTCTCTCTGGAGCAGTGATGTTTTGGGGCTGTTGCTGGGCAACACGGACTTTAAACTCCCTCCATAGAATTTCTATGGGGTTGAGATCTGGAGACTGGCTCGGCCTCTCCAGGACCTTGAAATGCTTCTTCTGAAGCCACTCTTTCGTTGCCCGGGCAGTGTGTTTGGGATCATTGTCATGCTGAAAGACCCAGCCACGTTTCATCTTCAATGCCTTTGCTGATGGAAGGTTTCCTCAAAATCTCATGATACATGGCCCCATTCATTCTTTTCTTTACGGATCAGTCGTCCTGGTCCCTTTGCATAAAAACAGCCCCAAAGCATGATGTTTACCCCATGCTTCACAGTAGGTATGGTGTTCTTTGGATGCAACTCAGTATTCTTTGTCCTCTAAACACGACGAGTTGAGTTTTTACCAAAAAGGTTATATTTTGGTTTTATCTGACCATATGACATTCTCCCAATCTTCTTCTGGATCATCCAAATGCTCTCTAGCAAACTTCAGACAGGCCTGGACATGTACTGGCTTAAGCAGGGGGACACGTCTGGCACTGCAGGATTTGAGTCCCTGGCGGCGTAGTGTGTTACTGATGGTAGGCTTTGTTACTTTGGTCCCAGCTCTCTGCAGGTCATTCACTAGGTCCTCCCGTGTGGTTCTGGGATTTTTGCTCAACGTTCTTGTGATCATTTTGACCCCACGGGGTGAGATCTTGCGTGGAGCCCCAGATCGAGGAGATTATCAGTGGTCTTGTAAGTCTTCCATTTCCTAATAATTGCTCCCACATTTGATTTCTTCAAACCAAGCTGCTTACCTATTGCAGATTCAGTCTTCCCAGCCTGGTGCAGGTCTACAATTTTGTTTCTGGTGTCCTTTGACAGCTCTTTGGTCTTAGCCATAGTGGAGTTTGGAGTGTGACTGTTTGAGGTTGTGGACAGGTGTCTTTTATACTGATAACAAGTTCAAACAGGTGCCATTAATACATTTAACGAGTGGAGGACAGAGGAGCCTCTTAAATAAGAAGTTACAGGTCTGTGAGAGCCCGACATCTTGCTTGTTTGTAGGTGACCAAATACTTATTTTCCACCACAATTTGCAAATAAATTCATTAAAAATCCTACAATGTGATTTTCTGGATTTTTTCGTTGAAGTGTACCTATAATGAAAATTACAGGCCTCTCTCATATTTTTAAGTGGGAGAACTTGCACAATTGGTGGCTGACTAAATACTTTTTTGCCCCACTGTATATACAGAGAATTGAGTCGGCTCGAGAATTTAACCCTGTGGCACCCCCATAGAGACTGCCAGAGGCCCGGACAGCAAGCCCTCCGACGTGACACACTCAACTCTATCAGAGAAGTAGTTAGCGAACCAGGAGAGGCAGTCATTAGAGAAACCAAGGCTGTTGAGTCTGCCAATGAGAATACCTCTCACGACTGTCTTGGTCTGCTTGGACCATGTTAGTTTGTTGGTGATGTGGACACCAAGGAACTTGAAGCTCTCAACCTGCTCCACTGCAGCCCTGTCGATGAGAATGGGGGCGTGCTCGGTCCTCTTTTTCCTGTAGTCCACAATCACTCCTTTGTCTTGCTAGGTTTAGCATTTTTAAACCAAAAACATCAATGTACCAGATATTAGCATGCTTTAAATGTCATGCCTCAATCTGAGGCACATTATAGAGCAGAGTACTGGACATACTACAATGAGTCTTTAAAAGGCATTTTCCCCAACATTCAAGGATATGGCCTTCATGGTAAACACTGTGAATTTTTATGGTATTTTTTTACCTTTATTTTACTAGGCAAGTCAGTTAAGAACAAATTCTTATTTTCAATGACGGCCTACGAACAGTGGGTTAACTGCCTGTTAAGGGGCAGAATGACAGATTTGTACCTTGTCAGCTCGGGGATTCGAACTTGCAACCTTTCATTTACTAGGCTACAACCACTAGGCTACAAACATGCCCTCCTACACTGTTGGCTCAAGTGTAAATTAAAAGTCAAATGCAATGTGCTGCTCCATAACGCACTTTGGATTGAATCCCGAACCTGAGTGCAAATTAAAAAATGCAACTTTTAAAATGTTTCAAGGAGCTTTTAATGTCAATGTCAAACTTGTACACACATCATCATCATCATCATCAAACCGATCTGTAACAACAACTCTGTGTGACTGAAATGGGACCCTTTTCCCTCTATAGTGAACTACTGTTGAACAGGGCCATCTACAGTCCACTACTGTTGACCAGGGCCCTCTATAGTGAACTACTATTGACCAGGGCCCTCTATAGTAAACTACTTTTGACCAGGGCCCTCTATAGTGAACTACTGTTGACCAGGGCCCTCTATAGTCCACTACTGTTGACCAGGGCCCTCTATAGTCCACTACTGTTGACCAGGGCCCTCTATAGTCAGTCCACTAATGTTGACCAGGGCCCTCTATAGTCAGTCCACTAATGTTGACCAGGGCCCTCTATGGTGATCCACTACTGTTGACAGGGCCCTCTATAGTCCACTACTGTTGACCAGGGCCCTCTCTCGTCAGTCCACTACTGTTGACCAAGGCCCTCTATAGTCCACTACTGTTGACCAGGGCCCTCTCTAGTCCACTACTGTTGACCAGGGCCCTCTATAGTCCCACTACTGTTGACCAGGGCACTCTATAGTCCACTACTGTTGACCAGGGCACTCTATAGTCCACTACTGTTGACCAGGGCACTCTATAGTCCCACTACCACTGATGACCAGGGCCCTCTATAGTCAGTCCACTACTGTTGACCAGGGCCCTCTATAGTCAGTCCACTACTGTTGACCAGGGGCCCTCTACAGTCCACTACTGTTGACCAGGGCCCTCTATAGTCAGTCCACTACTGTTGACCAGGGCCCTCTATAGTCAGTCCACTACTGTTGACCAGGGCCCTCTATAGTCCACTACTGTTGACCAGGGCCCTCTATTATCCACTATATAAGGAATAGCGTACCATTTCGGGAAGCACATCTCGTCCTCGTAATCATTAGAAAATGCATTAAGTTGAATCATTAATGAATCCCAGTTAATAATAGAGCAGCAACAGATAAATAAAAAAAAAGAAAATCAAGAGGAAAAAAATGTTTTTAGTTTTTAGTTTTTTTTTAATGCAAAATTGAAACAGGTAAACATGCCTTTTTTGTCTGTTATTAACATTGTTCTCTGTTCTGCGTATTCTACGGGTTCCTCGGTTCTACTGGGTAGTTCTTACAGTTCTATAGATGGCTATTAGGTAATCGACCAATCAGGATTTCAAAGGCACCCTATTCCCTATATAGTGCACTACTTGGGCCACAGGCTCTGGTCATAAGTAGTGCACTATGAGTACCATTAGGATGCACAGGACGTGTCACCTTTCAAAAATAAAGTCCTCAACAGGTGAATGCAAATATCTCTTTAAGACATCATTAACCTTGTTGTCACCCTGTCTCTCTCTCTCTCTCCAGGTCTGTTATCACCCTGTCCCCCTCTCTCTCTCTCTCTCTCTCTCTCTCCAGGTCTGTTATCACCCTGTCCTCACTCTCTCTCTCTCTCTCTCCAGGCCTGTTGTCACCCTGTCCTCTATCTCTCCAGGTCTGTTATCACCCTGTCCCTCTCTCTCTCTCTCTCTCTCTCTCTCTCCAGGCCTGTTGTCACCCTCTCTCCCCTCTCTCTCTCTCCAGGCCTGTTGTCACCCTGTCCCCCTCTCTCTCTCTCTCTCTCTCTCTCTCTCTCTCTCCCAGGTCTGTTATCACCCTGTCCTCTCTCTCTCTCTCTCTCTCTCTCTCTCTCTCTCTCTCTCTCTCCAGGCCAGGTCTGTTATCAACCTGTTATCCTGTCTCTCTCTCTCTCTCTCCAGGTCTGTTATCACCCTGTCCTCTCTCTCTCTCTCCAGGCCTGTTGTCACCCTGTCCCCTCTCTCTCTCTCTCACTCTCTCTCTCTCTCTCCAGGCCTGTTGTCACCCCTGTCCTCTCTCTCTCTCTCTCTCTCTGTCTCTGCCTGTTGTCTCCCTGTCCTCTCCAGGTCTCTCTATCAACCTGTCCTCTCTCTCTCTCTCTCTCTCTCTCTCTCTGTCTTGCTCTCTCTCTCTCTCTCTCCAGGTCTGTTATCACCCTGTCCTCTCTCTCTCTCTCTCCAGGTCTGTTATCACCCTGTCCTCTCTCTCTCTCTCTCAGGCCTGTTGTCTCTCTGTCCTCTCTCTCTCTCTCACTCTCTCTCTCTCTCCAGGCCTGTTACCCTGTCCTCTCCTCTCTCTCTCTCCAGGCCTGTTATCACCCTGTCCTCTCTCTCTCTCTCTCTCTCTCTCTCTCCAGGCCTGTTGTCACCCTCTCTCTCTCTCTCTCACTCTCTCGCTCTCTCCAGGCCTGTTGTCACCCTGTCCCTCTCTCTCTCTCTCTCTCTCCAGGCCTGTTATAACCCTGTCCTCTCTCTCTCTCTTCTCTCTCTCTCTCTCTCTCTCTCCAGGCCTGTTGTCACCCTGTCCCCTCTCTCTCTCTCTCTCTCTCTCTCTCTCTCTCTCTCTCTCCAGGCCTGTTATCACCCTGTCCTCTCTCTCTCTCTCTCCAGGCCTGTTGTCACCCTGTCCCCTCTCTCTCTCTCTCTCTCTCTCTCTCTCTCTCTCTCTCCAGGCCTGTTGTCACCCTGTCTCCTCTCTCTCTCTCTCTCCTCTCTCTCCAGGCCTGTTATCACCCTGTCCCTCTCTCTCTCTCTCTATCTCTCCAGGTCTGTTATCACCCTGTCCTCTCTCTCTCTCTCTCTCTCTCTCTCTCCAGGCCTGTTGTCACCCTGTCCTCTCTCTCTCTCCTCTCTCTCTCTCTCTATCTCTCCAGGCCTGTTATCACCCTGTCCTCTCTCTCTCTCCCTCTCTCTCTCTCTCTATCTCTCCAGGTCTGTTATCACCCCCCCTGTCCTCTCTCTCTCTCTCCAGGTTTGTTATCACCCTGTCCTCTCTCTCTCTCTCTCCAGGCATGTTATCACCCTGTCCTCTCTCTCTCTCTCTCTCTCTCTCCAGGTCTGTTATCACCCTGTCTCTCTCTCTCTCTCCCTCTCTCTCTCTCCCTCTATCTCTAGGCCTGTTATCACCCCTGTCCCTCTCTCTCCAGGTCTGTTATCACCCTGTCCTCTCTTTCTCTCTCTCTCTCTCTCCAGGCCTGTTATCACCCTGTCTCTCTCTCTCTCTCTCTCTCTCCAGGCCTGTTATCACCCTGTCCCTCTCCAGGTCTGTTATCACCCTGTCCTCTCTCTCCCTCTCTCTCTCTCTCCAGGCCTGTTGTCACCCTATCCTCTCTCCAGGCCTGTTATCACCCTGTCCCCTATTCCCTCCAGGTCTGTTATCACTCCTGTCCTCTCTCTCCTCTCTCTCTCCAGGCCTGTTATCACCCTGTCCTCTATTCCCCTCCAGGTCTGTTATCACCCTGTCCTATCTCTCTCTCCCTCTCTCTCTCTCTCTCTCTCTCTCTCTCTCTCTCTCTCTCTCTCCAGGTCTGTTATCACCCTGTCCTCTCTCTCCCTCTCTTTCTCTCTCTCCAGGTCTGTTATTCTGTTATCACCCTGTCCTATCTCTCTCTCCCTCTCTCTCTCTCCCTCTCTCTCTCTCTCTCTCTCTCTCTCTCTCCAGGTCTGTTATCACCCTGTCCTCTCTCTCTCTCTCTCTCTCTCTCCAGGCCTGTTGTCACCCTGTCCTCTCTCTCTCTCTCTCTCTCTCTCCAGGCCTGTTATCACCCTGTCCTCTATCTCTCCAGGTCTGTTATCACCCTGTCCTCTCTCTCCCTCTCTTTCTCTCTCTCCAGGTCTGTTATTCTGTTATCACCCTGTCCTATCTCTCTCTCCTCTCTCTCTCTCTCTCTCTCTCTCTCTCTCTCTCTCTCTCTCTCTCCAGGTCTGTTATCACCCTGTCCTCTATCTCTCCAGGTCTGTTATCACCCTGTCCTCTCTCTCCCTCTCTCTCTATCTCTCCAGGTCTGTTATCACCCTGTCCTCTCTCTCCCTCTCTCTCTATCTCTCCAGGTCTGTTATCACCCTGTCCTCTCTCTCCCTCTCTCTCTCTCCAGGTCTGTTATCACCCTGTCCTATCTCTCTCTCCCTCTCTCTCTCTCTCTCTCTCTCTCTCTCTCTCTCTCTCTCTCTCTCTCCAGGTCTGTTATCACCCTGTCCTCTCTCTCCCTCTCTCTCTCTCCAGGTCTGTTATCACCCTGTCCTATCTCTCTCTCCCTCTCTCTCTCTCTCTCTCTCTCTCTCTCTCTCTCTCTCTCTCTCTCTCCAGGTCTGTTATCACCCTGTCCTCTATCTCTCCAGGTCTGTTATCACCCTGTCCTCTCTCTCCCTCTCTCTCTCTCTCCAGGCCTGTTATCACCCTGTCCTCTCTCTCCCTCTCTCTCTCTCTCTCCAGGCCTGTTATCACCCTGTCCTCTATCTCTCTCCAGGTCTGTTATCACCCTGTCCTATCTCTCTCCAGGCCCACATAACAGGG
>NW_027010828.1:0-28224 GCF_036934945.1 Oncorhynchus masou masou | reverse complement strand
GAACTGACATATCCTGGAAACAAACACAGAACTGTTATATCCTGGAAACAAACACAGAACTGTTATATCCTGGAAACAAACACAGAACTGACATATCCTGGAAACAAACACAGAACACTGAGAACTGACATATCCTGGAAACAAACACAGAACCCTGAGAACTGACATATCCTGGAAACAAACACAGAACTGTTATATCCTGGAAACAAACACAGAACTGACATATCCTGGAAACAAACACAGAACACTGAGAACTGACATATCCTGGAAACAAACACAGAACCCTGAGAACTGACATATACTGGAAACAAACACAGAACCCTGAGAACTGACATATACTGGAAACAAACACATAACCCTGAGAACTGACATATCCTGGAAACAAACACAGAACTGTTATATCCTGGAAACAAACACAGAACTGACATATCCTGGAAACAAACACAGAACCCTGAGAACTGATATATCCTGAAACAAACACAGAACCCTGAGAACTGATATATCCTGGAAACAAACACAGAACCCTGAGAACTGACATATCCTGAAACAAACACAGCAGACAGCCTAGCAGTTAAGAGCATTGGGCCAGTACACTAGTCTACCCTGCTGGGTCAATGACAGGACAGTACACTAGTCCACCCTGCTGGGTTAATGACAGTACACTAGTCTACCCTGCTGGGTTAATGACAGAGCCAGTACACTAGTCTACCCTGCTGGGTTAATGACAGTACACTAGTCCACCCTGCTGGGTTAATGACAGTACACTAGTCCACCCTGCTGGGTTAATGACAGTACACTAGTCCACCCTGCTGGGTTAATGACAGTACACTAGTCCACCCTGCTGGGTTAATGACAGTACACTAGTCCACCCTGCAGGGTTAATGACAGTACACTAGTCCACCCTGCTGGGTTAATGACAGTACACTAGTCCACCCTGCTGGGTTAATGACAGTACACTAGTCACCCTGTTGGGTTAATGACAGTACACTAGTCCACCCTGCTGGGTTAATGACAGTACACTAGTCCACCCTGCTGAGTTAATGACAGTACACTAGTCCACCCTGCTGGGTTAATGACAGTACACCAGTCTATCCTGCTGGGTTAATGACAGGCCAGTACACTAGTCCACCCTGCTGGGTTAATGACAGTACACTAGTCCACCCTGCTGGGTTAATGACAGTACACTAGTCTACCCTGCTGGGTTAATGACAGTACACTAGTCCACCCTGCTGGGTTAATGACAGTACACTAGTCCACCCTGTTGGGTTAATGACAGTACACTAGTCCACCCTGCTGAGTTAATGACAGTACACTAGTCCACCCTGCTGGGTTAATGACAGTACACTAGTCTACCCTGCTGGGTTAATGACAGCCAGTACACAAGTCTACCCTGCTGGGTTAATGACAGGCCAGGACACTAGTCTACCCTGCTGGGTTAATGACAGGCCAGTACACTAGTCTACCCTGCTGGGTTAATGACAGTACACTAGTCTACCCTGCTGGGTTAATGACAGGCCAGCACACCAGTCTACCCTGCTGGGTTAATGACAGTACACTAGTCCACCCTGCTGGGTTAATGATAGGCCAGTACACTAGTCCACTAGTCTACCCTGCTGGGTTAATGACAGTACACTAGTCTACCCTGCTGGGTTAATGACAGGCCAGCACACCAGTCTACCCTGCTGGGTTAATGACAGTACACTAGTCTACCCTGCTGGGTTAATGACAGGCCAGCACACCAGTCTACCCTGCTGGGTTAATGACAGTACACTAGTCTACCCTGCTGGGTTAATGACAGTACACTAGTCTACCCTGCTGGGTTAATGACAGGCCAGCACACCAGTCTACCCTGCTGGGTTAATGACAGTACACTAGTCCACCCTGCTGGGTTAATGACAGTACACTAGTCCACCCTGCAGGGTTAATGACAGTACACTAGTCCACCCTGCTGGGTTAATGACAGTACACTAGTCCACCCTGTTGGGTTAATGACAGGACACCAGTCTACCCTGCTGGGTTAATGACAGGCCAGCACACCAGTCTACCCTGCTGGGTTAATGACAGGCCAGCACACCAGTCTACCCTGCTGGGTTAATGACAGGCCAGCACACCAGTCTACCCTGCTGGGTTAATGACAGGCCAGCACACCAGTCTACCCTGCTGGGTTAATGACAGGCCAGCACACCAGTCTACCCTGCTGGGTTAATGACAGTACAGTACACCAGTCCACCCTGCTGGGTTAATGACAGTACACTAGTCCACCCTGCTGGGTTAATGATAGGCCAGTACACTAGTCCACTAGTCTACCCTGCTGGGTTAATGACAGGCCAGCACACCAGTCTACCCTGCTGGGTTAATGACAGGACACTAGTCTACCCTGCTAGGTTAATGACAGGCCACTAGTCTACCCTGCTGGGTTAATGACAGGCCAGCACACCAGTCTACCCTGCTGGGTTAATGACAGTACACTAGTCTACCCTGCTGGGTTAATGACAGTACACTAGTCCACCCTGCTGGGTTAATGACAGGACACTAGTCTACCCTGCTGGGTTAATGACAGTACACTAGTCCACCCTGCTGGGTTAATGACAGGCCAGCACACCAGTCTACCCTGCTGGGTTAATGACAGGACACTAGTCTACCCTGCTAGGTTAATGACAGGCCACTAGTCTACCCTGCTGGGTTAATGACAGGCCAGCACACCAGTCTACCCTGCTGGGTTAATGACAGTACACTAGTCTACCCTGCTGGGTTAATGACAGTACACTAGTCCACCCTGCTGGGTTAATGACAGGACACTAGTCTACCCTGCTGGGTTAATGACAGTACACTAGTCCACCCTGCTGGGTTAATGACAGTACACTAGTCCACCCTGCTGGGTTAATGACAGGACACTAGTCTACCCTGCTGGGTTAATGACAGTACACTAGTCCACCCTGCTGGGTTAATGACAGTACACTAGTCCACCCTGCTGGGTTAATGACAGGCCAGGACACTAGTCTACCCTGTTGGGTTAATGACAGTACACTAGTCTACCCTGCTAGGTTAATGACAGGCCAGCACACCAGTCTACCCTGCTGGGTTAATGACAGGCCAGCACACCAGTCTACCCTGCTAGGTTAATGACAGGCCAGCACACCAGTCTACCCTGCTGGGTTAATGACAGGCCAGCACACCAGTCTACCCTGCTGGGTTAATGACAGGACACTAGTCTACCCTGCTGGGTTAATGACAGGCCAGCACACCAGTCTACCCTGCTGGGTTAATGACAGGCCAGCACACCAGTCTACCCCGCTGGGTTAATGACAGGCCAGCACACCAGTCTACCCCGCTGGGTTAATGACAGGCCAGCACACCAGTCTACCCTGCTGGGTTAATGACAGGCCAGCACACCAGTCTACCCTGCTGGGTTAATGACAGGCCAGCACACCAGTCTACCCTGCTGGGTTAATGACAGCACACCAGTCTACCCTGCTGGGTTAATGACAAGCCAGTACACCAGTCTACCCTGCTGGGTTAATGACGGTTGAGGGTGAGGCTGGTGAGCAAAAGGAAAGGGAAGTGGGTCTCAACTGGTGAACAGTTTCCAGAAACTCTGTGAAGACTTCCTCCCAGCATGGTAACTGAGCTGGTTTCTATACAGATATCTCGCTTTGTTCATATGTTCTACTATACCTCGTTACAGAGATAACAACCTGACATGTTTTAAATTATTATACCTCATGACAGAGATATCAACCTGACATGTTTTAAATGATACCTCATGACAGAGATAACAACCTGACATGTTTTAAATGATACCTCATGACAGAGATAACAACCTGACATGTTTTAAATGATACCTCATGACAGAGATAACAACCTGACATGTTTTAAATGATACCTCATGACAGAGATAACAACCTGACATGTTTTAAATGATACCTCATGACAGAGATAACAACCTGACATGTTTTAAATTATACAGTACCTTAGAGAGACAACAACCTGACAGGCTGTTCAGTGGTAGTCTAGGAAACCAAATCACCTGTGTAATAACTGAATGTTATCACATATGCCGTGATCAATCACATTAACTTTTACTATACCATCTCCTCCTCACAGCTGAAACCATAGATACTGTTACCACCCGGCGACCCTGTGGTTTTGGTTTGGTTCCTGTTTTGGAATATGAAAGTGACTTACCCAAGCCACCTTGGCAGATATCGGTTCTCGAGGCTCCACCAACGATGAACTCTGGGCTGGACACCAGCTCCTATTCAGGGAGAGACGACCAAAGCATGAGTAAAACTGTCAAAGATATTACTGAGAATTTAAATCAAATAAAAAGTACAGATTTTGGGGCTTCCAAACTTTGCAGCCCTAACTAAAGCAATACGCTAGCTTGGGGAGAATAACTGCATAATGAGCTACTAGCGTAGCCTCAGGTATTTCATAGAGCACTGCATTTGTTATATTATCTACTCTACTATTCAGGGACCAATACATGATTAAGACTGTGTTTTGAACTTTTTAAAGCAACTGTCCAGTGTTTCCAGATTTCTATTAAATAAAATAAAAAAATTGTTACGTTCAAACGGCTCTCCTGCGAAGTCGTGACTTGCGCCATACGCCTAGTTACTTCCTGAATCAGGTCACATGTGACCTAGAATTAATTACAATACGAGTGGAACAGTTTTAATTCCAAAACAATTGTAATTACATGTTTAAAAAAAAAAAAGCATATTTTGTGTGTTTGAATGGTGTGGGCGTATACTGGTCATTAAAACCATTCATATTGAGTCGACCTGATTGGCTCAGGAGGATTTCACCATAGCAAGCATTTTTTTTTTAAATAGTCTGGTAGATATGGGGGCGGGGCTATTCTCCTATTTATGCTTTGGCCACAAATACGAGTATAGGATGAGTCAACAATATTATCTGGGTATGAGTTAACAGATTATTAACTTTTTTTAAAGTCTGATTTTCACTGTGACAGTGACATTCATAGCAGATTTGACTAAAAGGATCAGTCATTACCCAATAATAGTTATGAAATAAAAGCACATGGGAATGAAGAGGGTAGACTGATACACTTTAAAGTCATGCACAAGGAAAGGGCAGGGTCCACGATGACCTAATGTAACCTCAATTGTCTCAAAGTCTACGAGTCGATCTGTTGACAGACAAAACAAAAAGGTGTAGGATCAGATGACTAACGCCAAAGTTCCATCCGAATAGTTGGAGGATGAGTCACCACCACCCTGACCATGTTCCTCGTTCATTTAGCCGTACGCTAACAGTTTCAGTTGTTTTGGATACAAGTGATTCCTTTACGCCCAACGGTCCAATCAAACGGATAACAAGCTTCTGGACACGCCCATCAGACTACTGTGACATCACTGACCCAGGCTATAAAGAGATATTCCCAGTGAGGATTTGGGTTTGATGATAAAGGTTCAGATCAGAACAAAGTATATATATCTCTTCATTATGTCTGATACATATTATAAACAGAAACACAAGTGGGGAAAAGAAAAAGTCTAGATTCTGACTTTTTCTAAATGAAATTGAATATTATTTGAAAATGTTGCATAGGCTGAAAACATTAAAGTAAAGGCAACCCTACAATGTAAGGCCCGGTTAAGCTTTATGAACCCTACAATGTAAGGCCCGTTGCTTTATGAACCTCTACAATGTATGGCCCGTTAAGCTTTATGAACCCTACAATGCAAGGCCCGTTTTTATGAACCCTGCTAATGTAAGGCCCGTTGGGCTTTATGAACCCTGCCAATGTAAGGCCCGTTAAGCTTTATGAACCTCAAAATGATCAGTCAAAAATCATGTTTCTCTTGAAATGTGATGATATTTGAAGGAAACCAGATCAAAGTATGAAAACTGACTGTTTCTTCTACATTGATAAAGTTTGATCATACAGTTACAGTTTTCCCTCCCCAAGTCAAACACTTGGATTCATTATTAAGAGGACAAGGTGACATCACCTTAACTCTCATTTGAATACACCAATGGTAACATGATATTCTCTACCTCATTTAAATAAGTAGAGCCTTGTAAACCAACGTCGGAGAAGGCGTGACGGTAAAGGGGTGTGGTTTATATAGCTAGATAGCTACTTCTACTGGTGCCAACATTTGATTATAGGGTGTCAGCAAATATAATTAAAAGTTTACCTATTCATCTCTGGCAAAGATACTTATATGTTTCCCTTTCATCTGTGTCGGTGTTAGCTAGTTACTGGCTAGCTAGGTCTTCATCTGTGTCTGGTGTTAGCTAGTTACTGGTTAGCTAGGTCTTCATCTGTCTGGTGTTAGCTAGTTACTGGCTAGCTAGGTCTTCATCTGTGTCTGGTGTTAGCTAGTTACTGGCTAGATAGGTCTTCATCTGTGTCTGGTGTTAGCTAGTTACTGGCTAGCTAGGTCTTCATCTGTGGCCTGTGGTAGCTAGTTACTGGCTAGCTAGGTCTTCATCTGTGTCTGGTGTTAGCTAGTTACTGGCTAGCTAGTTCTTCATCTGTCTGGTGTTAGCTAGTTACTGGCCAGCTAGTTCTCTGTCTGAGTTTAGTGTTAGCTAGTTACTGGCTAGCTAGTTTCTCTGTCTGTGTTTAGTGTTAGCTAGTTACTGGCTAGCTAGTTCTCTGTCTGTGTTTAGTGTTAGCCAGTTACTTAGCTAGGTCTTCATCTGTGTCTGTGTTAGCTAGTTACTGGCTAGCTAGTTCTCTGTCTGTGTTTAGTGTTAGCTAGTTACTGGCTAGCTAGTTCTCTGTCTGTGTTTAGTGTTAGCTAGTTACTGGCTAGCTAGTTCTCTGTCTGTGTTTAGTGTTAGCTAGTTACTGGCTAGCTAGTTCTCTGTCTGTGTTTAGTGTTAGCTAGTTACTGGCTATCTGGGTCTTCAGCCAGCATGCAACAAAAGGAGGAGGGGGTAGTCGTTCAAAACTCAGACGCAGTTGTCAAGTCACCACAACTATCAGTGCTGCTGTGAACCGTATCACAAGAGAAATGCCAAACTAAAAAATATACATAATTGATGCAATTTCAAAGTTGTTTGAGTTGCTTTGTGTATCACCACGCTGGTCTTTTCAAACCTCCTGGTAGTTAGCCATGAGAGGGACATTTTTGTCTGTTGTTCTTGCCATAATATGGACTTGATCTTACCAAATAGGGCCATCTTCTGTATACCACCCTTACCTTGTCACAACTGATTGGCTCAAACTCATTAAGAAGGAAAGAAATTCCACAAAATAACTTCTAACAAGGCAGACATGTTAATTGAAATACATTCCAGGTAACTATCTCATGAAGCTGGTTGAGAGAATGCCAAGAGTATGCAAAACTGTCATCAAGGCAAAGGGTGGCTACTTTGAATAATCTCAAATCTCAAATATATTTTAATTTGTTTAACACTTTTTTTTTTGGTTACTACATGATTCCATATGTGTTATTTCAGTTTTGATGTTTATTATTCTACAATGTAGGAAATAGTAAAAAAATAAAATAATAATACAAAAATTAAAAAACATTGAATGAGTAGGTGTGTCCAAACCTTTGACTGCTGTTGTACATATAAACATACATTAATATGGCAGCAGAAAACAATTGAGAAAACTGAACAGAAACATTTGAGGTATACATCTTGTCTTGTCTGCATCGTCCAAGCCTCGAAGATAAAATGTTCAGCCAGGAAAACGTATTTCCTAAATCAGACATTCAAGTTTTTTCTTCATCTCTAACCCAGAATAGTTCCTGTTTTCTTTGCAATATTTTTTATCAAACAGTACAGCTCTCAGATCATCACATAAAGAACTATCAAATAAAAAGTGAATTGTCCACCTCCCCTAAAATCACAGACAGTACATAGTCTCTTCTTCATCTATGTCATTGAACCTACCTACTTAATTACCAGAGGCAGTATACTGGTTCTCAACTGGGCATATTAGGACGTTTGGTTTCTGGTTAGGTGAGACATAAGGTTGTGAATCATAGCTGTTTTTGATCTGGTTGTCAGTTCTGAGTTTTGGTTTAAACCAGAAATCCGTTTTCTTTGTGTTGGTTAACTTGTGTTTGATCATATTTACATTGCACCCTAACTTGTTTCTGTTGTAGATCAACTTCCTGTGTATAAAGTTTGTTTGTTTTATTTGGTATACGGTTTTATCAAATATTTTGTTATTTTAAAAAAAAACGTTTTTTTTACAGAGATAACGCTTTGGTCTATTTCGATCAATACAAATCCAGCCATAGAGCAGACATTTAGCCTGTGTTTGAAGGCAGTAACTTACCCCAGGTCGTTTCCACTGAACACCTCTGGTTTTGGAAGATCTGGGTCCGAGCTCATTGAATCCCAAGGACGCAGGTTCAAGGAAAAGTGGAATCCGTGAAGAGTGAACCTCTACTCAGACACTCGCTCCTGAGAGACTCGAAGTCTTGGTTTAGGTACTTCGACGCATTGGCATTGGTGCCAAATCCTGCGGCCAAAGCCCTCTTCTTGGCCAACGTTGATGCCACCCCAGCCATTGTACAAGTCGTTTTTCTTCTCCTCTGTCGGGTCGGGTGGCTGACTGCGTCGACACAGTGAAAAGAGGAAAAGAGTTGGGATGCGTTTCACTGGTGGAAAAGTCTAAATTCCTTCTACGCCCCTGGTTTTTCAGGCGTGGTCTGTCTGCCTCTTGACTGCAAGTCAGCGCGAGTTTTTTTCCCTCAACAATATGTACATAAGATTTCTGTTACCGGAACTGTTGCTTCTACACAACGTTTACTTGTTCAAAAGTATTTATTGTGGATATGAACACTTTTTAGACATATGCATCAAACAATCAACCACCCAATGAATCTGTTTGAGTGTCATAACGGGAGGATGAACATAAAGTCCGAGTCCACTCTGTAGCCTTAATAATCCATTTAACGCATCAGTCGTTTCTCCATACAGGTAGACAGACAGACGCAGTTGAGAGGTTGCCAGTGCCCGGTGGACGGCCTTCTCCCCTACGACTTGTGAGAGCCATGTGACCTGTGTAGATTTAAAATACCAGTGTTGATCGGAGAAAAGATGGCCACATGTTCAGAGTTTGTCTATTGATGTTGTCTTATGATAAAGGGAAAATAACGACTTTTTTTTCTCTCCATAAAATGAAATGCTGTGCTGCTGCACCGGTCTGCCTGTAGTGTGTTGTTGAGGAGCATCAACGGGGGGTTTGTATGTGTAGGAGTTGAGTACGTTCATATAAATGGTTGAAGGTGATTCCGGTCTTCAGTCTGATTTGTCGTAAAGATGCAGTAATGAAACACAACACTGCCTCTTTAGTCCAACTCCTCTGTTTTGCACACGATCACAGTAGGCAGGACCGGACATACCAATGGTCGCGTCTATATCAGTACAGTGCGATTGTAATGTAACGTACAGTATGACATGTAGAGGCTATAAGCACAGATAATAACAAGACATGTTCATATAGGCTCAGGTTAGCCAGACGTTACAGACACAAGAGTTTTATAACCCGTCTTTTGGAAGTGACGCACTTGTAAAATAGCGTCAAAATAAGCTCAACAAACAAAAACACACGACACGACTAATAGAAACAATGTCCATCAATGAAAAGTTGTGCTGCCCTTAACAGTCCAACTCCCCTTTAAAGTAACAATGAACAACGAAAGGGGACATGAATAGCCATGCTACCCCAATGACAGGTAGAGCATAAATTAACATGTCAGCGGCCATATAAACTCATTATCTGTGTTTTTTAACATTAGATTGATGATGATTTTGTCTGGACCTACCTCTTACAGTACAGGGAAGCTGTATGGGGGGATTGATGTTTATGAGGGAATGTTTCGGATGTTTCCAACCTGTTGCAGTAACCATGTCTACCAACAGGGGTCATTTACAAAATGCAGACCTGGATGGACTCATCTAGGTAACGCCATGGAATTCAGACAGACATTACAGGGTGTGTAGAGGACTGTAGAACAGAGATTACAGGGTGTAGAATAGAGATTACAGGGTGTGTAGAGGACTGTAGAACAGAGATTACAGGGTGTGTAGAATAGAGATTACAGGGGTGTGTAGAGGACTGTAGAACAGAGATTACAGGGTGTGTAGAGGACTGTAGAACAGAGATTACAGGGGTGTAGAATAGAGATTACAGGTGTGTAGAGGACTGTAGAACAGAGATTACAGGGTGTGTAGAGGACTGTAGAACAGAGATTACAGGGTGTGTAGAGGGACTGTAGAACAGAGATTACAGGGTGTGTAGAATAGAGATTACAGGGTGTGTAGAATAGAGATTACAGGGTGTGTAGAATAGAGATTACAGGTGTGTAGAGCAGTATAATAGAGATTACAGGGTGTGTAGAGGACTGTAGAATAGAGATTACAGGGGTGTGTAGAGGACTGTAGAACAGAGATTACAGGGTGTGTAGAATAGAGATTACAGGGTGTGTAGAGGACTGTAGAACAGAGATTACAGGGTGTGTAGAATAGAGATTACAGGGTGTGTAGAGGACTGTAGAATAGAGATTACAGGGTGTGTAGAGGACTGTAGAACAGAGATTACAGGGTGTGTAGAGGACTGTAGAACAGAGATTACAAGGTGTATAGAATAGAGATTACAAGGTGTGTAGAGTACAGTAGAACAGAGATGACAGGGTGTGTAGAGGACTGTAGAACAGAGAGTACAGGGTGTGTAGAGGACTGTAGAACAGAGAGTACAGGGGTGTAGAGGACTGTAGAATAGAGATTACAGGGTGTGTAGAGGACTGTAGAACAGAGATTACAGGGGTGTAGAATAGAGATTGTGTAGAGGACTGTAGAACAGAGATTACAGGGTGTGTAGAATAGAGATTACAGGGTGTGTAGAGGACTGTAGAACAGAGATTACAGTGTGTAGAATAGAGATTAAAGGTTGTGTAGAGTACAGTAGAATAGAGATTACAGGGTGTGTAGAGGACTGTAGAACAGAGATTACAGGGTGTGTAGAGGACTGTAGAACAGAGATTACAGGGTGTGTAGAATAGAGATTACAGGGTGTGTAGAGGACTGTAGAACAGAGATTACAGGGTGTGTAGAATAGAGATTACAGGGTGTGTAGAGGACTGTAGAACAGAGATTACAGGGTGTAGAGGACTGTAGAACAGAGATTACAGGGTGTGTAGAATAGAGATTACAGGGTGTGTAGAGGACTGTAGAACAGAGATTACAGGGTGTGTAGAGGACTGTAGAACAGAGATTACAGGGTGTGTAGAGGACTGTAGAACAGAGATTACAGGGTGTGTAGAATAGAGATTACAGGGTGTGTAGAATAGAGATTACAGGGTGTGTAGAATAGAGATTACAGGGTGTGTAGAGTACAGTATAATAGAGATTACAGGGTGTGTAGAGGACTGTAGAATAGAGATTACAGGGTGTGTAGAGGACTGTAGAACAGAGATTACAGGGTGTGTAGAATAGAGATTACAGGGTGTGTAGAGGACTGTAGAACAGAGATTACAGGGGTGTGTAGAATAGAGATTACAGGGGTGTGTAGAGGACTGTAGAATAGAGATTACAGGGTGTGTAGAGGACTGTAGAACAGAGATTACAGGGTGTGTAGAGGACTGTAGAACAGAGATTACAAGGTGTATAGAATAGAGATTACAAGGTGTGTAGAGTACAGTAGAACAGAGATGACAGGGTGTGTAGAGGACTGTAGAACAGAGAGTACAGGGTGTGTAGAGGACTGTAGAACAGAGAGTACAGGGTGTGTAGAGGACTGTAGAACAGAGATTACAGGGTTTGTAGAGGACTGTAGAACAGAGATTACAGGGTGTGTAGAGGACTGTAGAACAGAGATTACAGGGTGTATAGAATAGAGATTACAAGGTGTGTAGAGTACAGTAGAACAGAGATGACAGGGTGTGTAGAGGACTGTAGAACAGAGATTACAGGGTGTATAGAATAGAGATTACAAGGTGTGTAGAGTACAGTAGAACAGAGATGACAGGGTGTGTAGAGGACTGTAGAACAGAGAGTACAGGGGTGTAGAGGACTGTAGAACAGAGATTACAGGTGTGTAGAATAGAGATTACAGGGTGTGTAGAGGACTGTAGAACAGAGATTACAGGGTGTGTAGAGGACTGTAGAACAGAGATTAAGGGGTGTGTAGAGGACTGTAGAACAGAGATTACAGGGTGTGTAGAGGACTGTAGAACAGAGATTACAGGGTGTGTAGAGGACTGTAGAACAGAGATGACAGGGTGTGTAGAGGACTGTAGAACAGAGATTACAGGGTGTGTAGAGGACTGTAGAACAGAGATTACAGGGTGTGTAGAGGACTGTAGAACAGAGATTAAAGGGTGTGTAGAGGACTGTAGAACAGAGATTACAGGGTGTGTAGAGGACTGTAGAACAGAGATTACAGGGTGTGTAGAGGACTGTATAACAGAGATTACAGGGTGTGTAGAGGACTGTAGAACAGAGATTACAGGGTGTGTAGAGGACTGTAGAACAGAGATGACAGGGTGTGTAGAGGACTGTAGAACAGAGAGTACAGGGTGTGTAGAGGACTGTAGAACAGAGATTACAGGGGTGTAGAGGACTGTAGAACAGAGATTACAGGGTGTGTAGAATAGAGATTACAGGGTGTGTAGAGGACTGTAGAACAGAGATTACAGGGTGTGTAGAATAGAGATTAAAGGTTGTGTAGAGTACAGTAGAATAGAGATTACAGGGTGTGTAGAGGACTGTAGAACAGAGATTACAGGGTGTGTAGAGGACTGTAGAACAGAGATGACAGGGTGTGTAGAATAGAGATTACAGGGTGTGTAGAGGACTGTAGAACAGAGATTACAGGGTGTGTAGAATAGAGATTACAGGGTGTGTAGAGGACTGTAGAACAGAGATTACAGGGTGTGTAGAGGACTGTAGAACAGAGATTACAGGGTGTGTAGAATAGAGATTACAGGGTGTGTAGAGGACTGTAGAACAGAGATTACAGGGTGTGTAGAGGACTGTAGAACAGAGATTACAGGGTGTGTAGAGGACTGTAGAACAGAGACTACAGGGTGTGTAGAATAGAGATTACAGGGTGTGTAGAATAGAGATTACAGGGTGTGTAGAATAGAGATTACAGGGTGTGTAGAGTACAGTATAATAGAGATTACAGGGTGTGTAGAGGACTGTAGAATAGAGATTACAGGGTGTGTAGAGGACTGTAGAACAGAGATTACAGGGTGTGTAGAATAGAGATTACAGGGTGTGTAGAGGACTGTAGAACAGAGATTACAGGGTGTGTAGAATAGAGATTACAGGGTGTGTAGAGGACTGTAGAATAGAGATTACAGGGTGTGTAGAGGACTGTAGAACAGAGATTACAGGGTGTGTAGAGGACTGTAGAACAGAGATTACAAGGTGTATAGAATAGAGATTACAAGGTGTGTAGAGTACAGTAGAACAGAGATGACAGGGTGTGTAGAGGACTGTAGAACAGAGAGTACAGGGTGTGTAGAGGACTGTAGAACAGAGAGTACAGGGGTGTAGAGGACTGTAGAACAGAGATTACAGGGTTTGTAGAGGACTGTAGAACAGAGATTACAGGGTGTGTAGAGGACTGTAGAACAGAGATTACAGGGTGTATAGAATAGAGATTACAAGGTGTGTAGAGTACAGTAGAACAGAGATGACAGGGTGTGTAGAGGACTGTAGAACAGAGATTACAGGGTGTATAGAATAGAGATTACAAGGTGTGTAGAGTACAGTAGAACAGAGATGACAGGGTGTGTAGAGGACTGTAGAACAGAGAGTACAGGGTGTGTAGAGGACTGTAGAACAGAGATTACAGGGTGTGTAGAATAGAGATTACAGGGTGTGTAGAGGACTGTAGAACAGAGATTACAGGGTGTGTAGAGGACTGTAGAACAGAGATTAAAGGGTGTGTAGAGGACTGTAGAACAGAGATTACAGGGTGTGTAGAGGACTGTAGAACAGAGATTACAGGGTGTGTAGAGGACTGTAGAACAGAGATGACAGGGTGTGTAGAGGACTGTAGAACAGAGATTACAGGGTGTGTAGAGGACTGTAGAACAGAGATTACAGGGTGTGTAGAGGACTGTAGAACAGAGATTAAAGGGTGTGTAGAGGACTGTAGAACAGAGATTACAGGGTGTGTAGAGGACTGTAGAACAGAGATTACAGGGTGTGTAGAGGACTGTATAACAGAGATTACAGGGTGTGTGGAGGACTGTAGAACAGAGATTACAGGGTGTGTAGAGGACTGTAGAACAGAGATGACAGGGTGTGTAGAGGACTGTAGAACAGAGATTACAGGTGTGTAGAGGACTGTAGAACAGAGATTACAGGGTGTGTAGAGGACTGTAGAACAGAGATTACAGGGTGTGTAGAGGACTGTAGAACAGAGATTACAGGGTGTGTAGAGGACTGTAGAACAGAGATTACAGGGTGTGTAGAGGACTGTAGAACAGAGATTAAGGTTGTGTAGAGGACTGTAGAACAGAGATTAAAGGGTGTGTAGAGGACTGTAGAACAGAGATTACAGGGTGTGTAGAGGACTGTAGAACAGAGATTACAGGGTGTGTAGAGACTGTAGAACAGAGATTACAGGGTGTGTAGAGGACTGTAGAACAGAGATGACAGGGTGTGTAGAGGACTGTAGAACAGAGATTACAGGGTTTGTAGAGGACTGTAGAACAGAGATGACAGGGGTGTAGAGGACTGTAGAACAGAGAGTACAGGGTGTGTAGAGGACTGTAGAACAGAGATTACAGGGTGTGTAGAGGACTGTAGAACAGAGATTACAGGGTGTGTAGAGGACTGTAGAACAGAGATTACAGGGTGTGTAGAGGACTGTAGAACAGAGATTACAGGGTGTGTAGAGGACTGTAGAACAGAGATTACAGGGTGTGTAGAGGACTGTAGAACAGAAATTACAGGGTGTGTAGAGGACTGTAGAACAGAGATTACAGGGTGTGTAGAGGACTGTAGAACAGAGATTACAGGGTGTGTAGAGGACGTAGAACAGAGATTACAGGGTGTGTAGAGGACTGTAGAACAGAGATTACAGGGTGTGTAGAGGACTGTAGAACAGAGATTACAGGGTGTGTAGAGGACTGTAGAACAGAGATTACAGGGTGTGTAGAGGACTGTAGAACAGAGATTACAGGGTGTGTAGAGGACTGTAGAACAGAGATTACAGGGTGTGTAGAGGACTGTAGAACAGAGATTACAGGGTGTGTAGAGGACTGTAGAACAGAGATTACAGGGTGTGTAGAGGACTGTAGAACAGAGATTACAGGGTGTGTAGAGGACTGTAGAACAGAGATTACAGGGTGTGTAGAGGACTGTAGAACAGAGATTACAGGGTGTGTAGAGGACCGTAGAACAGAGATTACAGGGTGTGTAGAGGACTGTAGAACAGAGATTACAGGGTGTGTAGAGGACTGTAGAACAGAGATTACAGGGTGTAGAATAGAGATTACAGGGTGTGTAGAGGACTGTAGAACAGAGATTACAGGGTGTGTAGAGGACTGTAGAACAGAGATTACAGGGTGTGTAGAGGACTGTGGAACCAGGGTGTGTAGAATAGAGATTACAGGGTGTGTAGAGGACTGTAGAACAGAGATTACAGGGGTGTAGAATAGAGATTGTGTAGAGGACTGTAGAACAGAGATTACAGGGTGTGTAGAGGACTGTAGAACAGAGATTACAGGGTGTGTAGAGGACTGTAGAACAGGGCCACAGGGTGTGGAGAACAGAGATTACAGGGTGTGTAGAGGACTGTAGAACAGAGATTACAGGGTGTGTAGAGGACTGTAGAACAGAGAGTACAGGGTGCTTTAGAGGACTGTAGAATAGAGATTACAGGGTGTGTAGAGGACTGTAGAAACAGAGATTACAGGGTGTGTAGAGGACTGTAGAACAGAGATTACAGGGTGTGTAGAGGACTGTAGAACAGAGATTACAGGGTGTAGAGGACTGTAGAACAGAGATTACAGGGTGTGTAGAGGACTGTAGAACAGAGATTACAGGGTGGTAGAACAGAGATTGTGTAGAGGACTGTAGAACAGAGATTACAGGGGGTGTGTAGAGGACTGTAGAACAGAGATTACAGGGTGTTTAGAGGACTGTAGAACAGAGATTACAGGGTGTGTAGAGGACTGTAGAACAGAGATTACAGGGTGTGTAGAGGACTGTAGAACAGAGATTACAGGGTGTGTAGAGGACTGTGGAACAGAGATTACAGGGTGTGTAGAGGACTGTAGAACAGAGATGACAGGGTGTGTAGAGGACTGTAGAACAGAGAGTACAGGGTGTGTAGAGGACTGTAGAACAGAGATTACAGGGTGTGTAGAGGACTGTAGAACAGAGATTACAGGGTGTGTAGAGGACTGTAGAAATAGAGATTACAGGGTGTGTAGAATAGAGATTACAGGGTGTGTAGAGGACTGTAGAACAGAGATGACAGGGTGTGTAGAGGACTGTAGAACAGAGAGTACAGGGTGTGTAGAGGACTGTAGAACAGAGATTACAGGGTGTGTAGAGGACTGTAGAACAGAGATTACAGGGTGTGTAGAGGACTGTAGAACAGAGATTACAGGGTGTGTAGAGGACTGTAGAACAGAGATTACAGGGTGTGTAGAGGACTGTAGAACAGAGATTACAGGGTGTGTAGAGGACTCATACTGATGACTCATGTGTGCTTCTCTTTCAATGGACCTTTATTCATGCGGTGGCCATGACTGTTTCCAAACAATAAACACGGGATGGGAAATTAGAGGGTAAAACCACACGTAGCCACCCTCTAAAGCCACTCCCAACAGAATGTATGATGAAGAAATCCACGAGACCACTATAAAAGGGGAGTGTAAGAGAGATATCAAGGGAGAGGCTCTGAGTGTGAACGGAGAGGCGTGTTTCCTCATTCAGTCCCTTCATGACTGCTGCAGTATTTGAGTCACCAGTAATACACTAGGAGGCCTCTGATGGTGTAGAGTAGCATGTTGTGAGTGTAGTATGTCGATAAACAGGGTGGGGCTGGCGAGGAAGCCTGCGTTTTCCCTGCAGGATATAGGCTGGCTGGAGAGAAGTACAGGGGACTGCCTACCAGGTTGGTCACTTCTAGGACAGAGTTAGACCTAACCCTCTAGGGGATGGTCCTGGTCAGGTCTGGACAGAGTTAGACCTAACCCCTCTAGAGGATGGTCCTACCAGGTTGGTCACTTCTAGGACAGAGTTAGACCTAACCCCTCTAGAGGATGGTCCTACCAGGTTGGTCACTTCTAGGACAGAGTTAGACCTAACCCCTCTAGGGGATGGTCCTACCAGGTTGGTCACTTCTAGGACAGAGTTAGACCTAACCCTCTAGAGGATGGTCCTACCAGGCTGGTCACTTCTAGGACAGAGTTAGACCTAACCCCTCTAGGGGATGGTCCTACCAGGTTGGTCACTTCTAGGACAGAGTTAGACCTAACCCCTCTAGGGGATGGTCCTACCAGGTTGGTCACTTCTAGGACAGAGTTAGACCTAACCCCTCTAGAGGATGGTCCTACCAGGTTGGTCACTTCTAGGACAGAGTTAGACCTAACCCCTCTAGGGGATGGTCCTACCAGGTTGGTCACTTCTAGGACCGAGTTAGACCTAACCCCTCTAGGGGACGGCCTACCAGGTTGGTCACTTCTAGGACAGAGTTAGACCTAACCCCCAGAGGATGGTCCTACCAGGTCTGGACAGAGTTAGACCTAACCCCTCTAGGGACGGCCTACCAGGTTTGTCACTTCTAGGACAGAGTTAGACCTAACCCCTCTAGGGGATGGTCCTACCAGGTTGGTCACTTCTAGGACAGAGTTAGACCTAACCCTCTAGAGGATGGTCCTACCAGGTTGGTCACTTATAGGACAGAGTTAGACCTAACCCTCTAGGGGATGGTCCTACCAGGTTGGTCACTTCTAGGACCGAGTTAGACCTAACCCCTCTAGGGGACGGCCTACCAGGTTGGTCACTTCTAGGACAGAGTTAGACCTAACCCTCTAGAGGATGGTCCTACCAGGTCTGGACAGAGTTAGACCTAACCCTCTAGGGGACGGCCTACCAGGTTTGTCACTTCTAGGACAGAGTTAGACCTAACCCCTCTAGGGGGATGGTCCTACCAGGTCTGGACAGAGTTAGACCTAACCCTCTAGGGGATGGTCCTACCAGGTTGGTCACTTCTAGGACAGAGTTAGACCTAACCCCTCTAGAGGATGGTCCTACCAGGTTGGTCACTTCTAGGACAGAGTTAGACCTAACCCCTCTAGGGGATGGTCCTACCAGGTCTGGACAGAGTTAGACCTAACCCCTCTAGGGGATGGCCTACCAGGTCTGGACAGAGTTAGACCTAACCCCTCTAGAGGATGGTCCTACCAGGTCTGGACAGAGTTAGACCTAACCCCTCTAGAGGATGGTCCTACCAGGTCTGGACAGAGTTAGACCTAACCCCTCTAGGGGATGGTCCTACCAGGTTGGTCACTTCTAGGACAGAGTTAGACCTAACCCCTCTAGGGGATGGTCCTACCAGGTCTGGACAGAGTTAGACCTAACCCCTCTAGGGGATGGCCTACCAGGTCTGGACAGAGTTAGACCTAACCCCTCTAGAGGATGGTCCTACCAGGTCTGGACAGAGTTAGACCTAACCCCTCTAGAGGATGGTCCTACCAGGTCTGGACAGAGTTAGACCTAACCCCTCTAGAGGATGGTCCTACCAGGTCTGGACAGAGTTACATCTAACCCCTCTAGAGGATGGCCTACCCGGTCTCGACAGAGAGGTACCTAATTCTAAAGTCGATGTCTGCCCCCTCCCCCGTGTAAATCAAATTAGCGTAGTGTAAATCCCCATTAAAAATCGGTCTGTGTTTGCATTGGATGAATCCACCTGTGTCGCTCTGCCGTACCTGCGGTGAAAGGTGAAAGGTGACAGAGAGGTGCTGGGCAATAGACCATAACACTTCCTGAGAATCAGTCTTCTGACCAAATCCTCGGTAGCGTCTGAACAGGTTGGCCTACAAACTATTACACTCTGATACGATGAGACTCTTACGAACAAGATTGTGTTCTCAGTTTTGGTCTACGACCTTCACAGGAGCCTTGGGATTCGTCTGAAGCGGGGTCCAGCAGATCTGCCAACTTCTTCTGTCTGTAGAGACGGAAACCGCTTTGGTCTACACACCAATAGGACCGCTCTGTGCAAAGGTCAGGCTCTTGTTTTTGCTCTAGGTTGCCCACATGCTTCACAATACTCGTCTGAATGTCCAGTTGGAAAAAATGAATGGAAGTATATATGGACACTGTTTAATGACAAAAATATGGGGTTCAATACATGTCAAAAAACAAACAACTGATTTTTCTTATCAAACCAAATCTTATTGGTCACATACACGTGTTTAGCAGATGTTATTGCGGGTGTAGCGAAATGCTGGTGTTTCTAGCTCCAACAGGTCAGTAGTATCTAACTAAATGCTTGTGTTCCTAGCTCCAACAGGTCAGTAGTATCTAACTAAATGCTTGTGTTTCTAGCTCCAACAGGTCAGTAGTATCTAACTAAATGCTGGTGTTTCTAGCTCCAACAGGTCAGTAGTATCTAACTAAATGCTGGTGTTTCTAGCTCCAACAGGTCAGTAATATCTAACTAAATGCTTGTGTTTCTAGCTCCAACAGGTCAGTAATATCTAACTAAATGCTTGTGTTCCTAGCTCCAACAGTGCAGTAGTATCTAACTAAATGCTTGTGTTTCTAGCTCCAACAGGTCAGTAATATCTAACTAAATGCTTGTGTTCCTAGCTCCAACAGTGCAATAGTATCTTACTAAATGCTTGTGTTCCTAGCTCCAACAGTGCAGTAGTATCTAACTAAATGCTTGTGTTTCTAGCTCCAACAGGTCAGTAATATCTAACTAAATGCTTGTGTTCCTAGCTCCAACAGTGCAGTAATATCTAACTAAATGCTTGTGTTTCTAGCTCCAACAGTGCAGTAGTATCTAACAATTCACAACAATACACACAGATCTAAAATAATGGAATTAAGAAATATATAAATATTAAGATGAGCAATGTCAGAGTGGCATTGAGTAAATACAGTAGAATACAGTACATACAGTATGAGATGAGTAAATACAGTACATACAGTATGAGATGAGTAAATACAGTAGAATACAGTACATACAGTATGAGATGAGTAAATACAGTAGAATACAGTATGAGATGAGTAAATACAGTACATATAGTATGAGATGAGTAAATACAGTACATACAGTATGAGATGAGTAAATACAGTACATACAGTATGAGATGAGTGAATACAGTAGAATACAGTACATACAGTATGAGATGAGTAAATACAGTACATACAGTATGAGATGAGTAAATACAGTACATATAGTATGAGATGAGTAAATACAGTACATACAGTATGAGATGAGTAAATACAGTACATACAGTATCAGATGAGTGAATACAGTAGAATACAGTACATACAGTATGAGATGAGTAAATACAGTACATACAGTATGAGATGAGTAAATACAGTAGAATACAGTACATACATACAGTATGAGATGAGTGAATACAGTAGAATACAGTACATACAGTATGAGATGAGTGAATACAGTATGAGATGAGTAAATACAGTTGAATACAGTACATACAGTATGAGATGAGTAAATACAGTACATACAGTATGAGATGAGTAAATACAGTACATACATACAGTATGAGATGAGTAAGTACAGTAGAATACAGTACATACAGTATGAGATGAGTGAATACAGTAGAATACAGTACATACAGTATGAGATGAGTAAATACAGTAGAATACAGTACATACAGTATGAGATGAGTGAATACAGTAGAATACAGTACATACATACAGTATGAGATGAGTAAATACAGTACATACAGTATGAGATGAGTAAATACAGTAGAATACAGTACATACAGTATGAGATGAGTGAATACAGTAGAACACAGTACATACAGTATGAGATGAGTGAATACAGTAGAATACAGTACATACAGTATGAGATGAGTAAATACAGTAGAATACAGTACATACAGTATGAGATGAGTGAATACAGTAGAATACAGTACATACAGTATGAGATGAGTAAATACAGTAGAATACAGTACATACAGTATGAGATGAGTAAATACAGTAGAATACAGTACATACATACAGTATGAGATGAGTAAATACAGTACATACAGTACATACATACAGTATGAGATGAGTAAGTACAGTAGAATACAGTACATACAGTATGAGATGAGTGAATACAGTAGAATACAGTCCATACAGTATGAGATGAGTGAATACAGTAGAATACAGTACATACAGTATGAGATGAGTAAATACAGTAGAATACAGTACATACATACAGTATGAGATGAGTAAATACAGTAGAATACAGTACATACATACAGTATGAGATGAGTAAATACAGTAGAATACAGTACATTACATACAGTATGAGATGATAAATACATATTATTAGCACACATACAGTATGATATGAGTAAATACAGTACATACAGTATGAGATGAGTAAATACAGTACATACAGTATGAGATGAGTAAATACAGTACATACAGTATGAGATGAGTAAATACAGTACATATAGTATGAGATGAGTAAATACAGTAGAATACAGTACATACAGTATGAGATGAGTAAACACAGTAGAATACAGTACATACAGTATGAGATGAGTAAATACAGTAGAATACAGTACATACAGTATGAGATGAGTAAATACAGTAGAATACAGTACATACATACAGTATGAGATGAGTAAATACAGTAGAATACAGTACATACATACAGTATGAGATGAGTAAATACAGTAGAATACAGTAAACATACAGTATGAGATGAGTAAATACAGTACATACAGTACATACATACAGTATGATATGAGTAAATACAGTAGAATACAGTACATACATACAGTATGAGATGAGTAAATACAGTTGAATACAGTACATACAGTATGAGATGAGTAAATACAGTACATACAGTATGAGATGAGTAAATACAGTACATACATACAGTATGAGATGAGTAAGTACAGTAGAATACAGTACATACAGTATGAGATGAGTGAATACAGTAGAATACAGTACATACAGTATGAGATGAGTAAATACAGAAGAATACAGTACATACAGTATGAGATGCGTGAATACAGTAGAATACAGTACATACATACAGTATGAGATGAGTAAATACAGTACATACAGTATGAGATGAGTAAATACAGTAGAATACAGTACATACAGTATGAGATGAGTGAATACAGTAGAACACAGTACATACAGTATGAGATGAGTGAATACAGTAGAATACAGTACATACAGTATGAGATGAGTAAATACAGTAGAATGGTACATACAGTATGAGATGAGTGAATACAGTAGAATACAGTACATACAGTATGAGATGAGTAAATACAGTAGAATACAGTACATACAGTATGAGATGAGTAAATACAGTAGAATACAGTACATACATACAGTATGAGATGAGTAAATACAGTAGAATACAGTACATACATACAGTATGAGATGAGTAAATACAGTAGAATACAGTACATACATACAGTATGAGATGAGTAAATACAGTACATACAGTACATACATACAGTATGATATGAGTAAATACAGTACATACAGTATGAGATGAGTAAATACAGTACATACAGTATGAGATGAGTAAATACAGTACACACAGTATGAGATGAGTAAATACAGTACATATAGTATGAGATGAGTAATACAGTAGAATACAGTACATACAGTATGAGATGAGTAAATACAGTAGAATACAGTATATACAGTATGAGATGATAAATACAGTAGAATACAGTACATACATACAGTATGAGATGAGTAAATACAGTAGAATACAGTACATACATACAGTATGAGATGAGTAAATACAGTAGAATACAGTACATACATACAGTATGATATGAGTAAATACAGTACATACAGTACATACATACAGTATGATATGAGTAAATACAGTACATACAGTATGAGATGAGTAAATACAGTACATACAGTATGAGATGAGTAAATACAGTACATACAGTATGAGATGAGTAAATACAGTACATATAGTATGAGATGAGTAAATACAGTAGAATACAGTACATACAGTATGAGATGAGTAAATACAGTAGAATACAGTACATACAGTATGAGATGAGTAAATACAGTAGAATACAGTACATACATACAGTATGAGATTAGTAAATACAGTAGAATACAGTACATACATACAGTATGATATGAGTAAATACAGTACATACAGTACATACATGTACAGTATGATATGAGTAAATACAGTACATACAGTATGAGATGAGTAAATACAGCACATACAGTATGAGATGAGTAAATACAGTACATACAGTATGAGATGAGTAAATACAGTACATATATATGAGATGAGTAAATACAGTAGAATACAGTACATACAGTATGAGATGAGTAAATACAGTAGAATACAGTACATACAGTATGAGATGAGTAATACAGTAGAATACAGTACATACAGTATGAGATGAGTAAATACAGTAGAATACAGTACATACATACAGTATGAGATGAGTAAATACAGTAGAATACAGTACATACATACAGTATGAGATGAGTAAATACAGTAGAATACAGTACATACATACAGTATGAGATGAGTAAATACAGTACATACAGTACATACATACAGTATGATATGAGTAAATACAGTACATACAGTATGAGATGAGTAAATACAGTACATACAGTATGAGATGAGTAAATACAGTACATACAGTATGAGATGAGTAAATACAGTAGAATACAGTACATACAGTATGAGATGAGTGAATACAGTAGAATACAGTACATAGAGTATGAGATGAGTGAATACAGTAGAATACAGTACATACAGTATGAGATGAGTAAATACAGTAGAATACAGTAGAATACAGTATGAGATGAGTAAATATAGTAGAATACAGTACATACATACATACAGTATGAGATGAGTAAAGCAGTATGTAAACATTATTAAAGTGACCAGTGATTCCATGTCTCTGTATATGGGGCAGCAGCCTCTAAGGTGCAGGGTTCAGTAACCGGGTGGTAGCTGGCTAGTGATGGCTGTTTAACAGTCTGATGGCCTTGGGATAGAAGCTGTTTTTCAGTCTCTCGGTCCCTGCTTTGATGCACCTGTACTCACCTCGCCTTCTGGATGGTAGCGAGGTGAACAGGCAGTGGCTCGGGTGGTTGTTGTCCTTGATGATCTTTTTGGCCTTCCTGTGACATAAGGTGGTGTAGGTGTCCTGGAGGGCAGATAGTTTGCCCCTGGTGATGCGTTGGACAGACCACACCACCCTCTGGAGAGCCCTGTGGTTGCAGGCAGCTTGACAGCTCTCTGTAAAAGTTAGTTCACAGGAAGGCCATAAAGATCAAGAATCTCTGAGGACAGGTGGAGTGGAATGGGCCCTGGAGCGATGGGTGAAGAGACAGGCTATTAGGGATCTCTGAGGACAGGTAGAGTGGACTGGGCCCTGGAGCGATGGGTGAAGAGACAGGCTATTAGGGGATCTCTGGAGGACAGGTAGAGTGGATTGGGCCCTGGAGAGATGGGTGAAGAGACAGGCTATTAGGGATCTCTGAGGACAGGTAGAGTGGACTGGGCCCTGGAGCGATGGGTGAAGAGACAGGCTATTAGGGATCTCTGAGGACAGGTAGAGTGGATTGGGCCCTGGAGCGATGGGTGAAGAGACAGGCTATTAGGGATCTCTGAGGACAGGTAGAGTGGATTGGGCCCTGGCGAGATGGGTGAAGAGACAGGCTATTAGGGATCTCTGAGGACAGGTAGAGTGGACTGGACCGTAGAGCGATGGGTGAAGAGACAGGCTATTAGGGATCTCTGAGGACAGGTAGAGTGGATTGGGCCCTGGAGCGATGGGTGAAGAGACAGGCTATTAGGGATCTCTGAGGACAGGTGGAGTGGATTGGGCCCTGGAGAGATGGGTGAAGAGACAGGCTATTAGGGATCTCTGAGGACAGGTAGAGTGGATTGGGCCCTGGAGCGATGGGTGAAGAGACAGGCTATTAGGATCTCTGAGGACAGGTAGAGTGGACTGGGCCCTGGGAGCGATGGGTGAAGAGACAGGCTATTAGGGATCTCTGAGGACAGGTAGAGTGGATTGGACCGTAGAGCGATGGGTGAAGAGACAGGCTATTAGGGATCCTGAGGACAGGTAGAGTGGACTGGGCCCTGGAGCGATGGGTGAAGAGACAGGCTATTAGGGATCTCTGAGGACAGGTAGAGTGGATTGGGCTCTGGAGTGATGGGTGAAGAGACAGGCTATTAGGGATCTCTGAGGACAGGTAGAGTGGACTGGGCCCTGGAGCGATGGGTGAAGAGACAGGCTATTAGGGATCTCTGAGGACAGGTAGAGTGGATTGGACCGTAGAGCGATGGGTGAAGAGACAGGCTATTAGGGATCTCTGAGGACAGGTGGAGTGGAATGGGGCCCTGGAGCGATGGGTGAAGAGACAGGCTATTAGGGATCTCTGAGGACAGGTAGAGTGGACTGGGCCCTGGAGCGATGGGTGAAGAGACAGGCTATTAGTTATCTCTGAGGACAGGTAGAGTGGATTGGACCGTAGAGCGATGGGTGAAGAGACAGGCTATTAGGGATCTCTGAGGACAGGTAGAGTGGACTGGACCGTAGAGCGATGGGTGAAGAGACAGGCTATTAGGGATCTCTGAGGACAGGTAGAGTGGATTGGGCCCTGGAGCGATGGGTGAAGAGACAGGCTATTAGGGATCTCTGAGGACAGGTGGAGTGGACTGGGCCCTGGAGCGATGGGTGAAGAGACAGGCTATTAGGGATCTCTGAGGACAGGTAGAGTGGATTGGGCCCTGGAGCGATGGGGGAAGAGACAGGCTATTAGGGATCTCTGAGGACAGGTGGAGTGGATTGGGCCCTGGAGAGATGGGTGAAGAGACAGGCTATTAGGGATCTCTGAGGACAGGTAGAGTGGACTGGGCCCTGGACGATGGGTGAAGAGACAGGCTATTAAAGGGATCTCTGAGGACAGGTAGAGTGGATTGGGCCCTGGAGAGATGGGTGAAGAGACAGGCGGTGAGGGATCTCTGAGGGAGGAAGGGAGTGGATTGGGCCCTGGAGAGCGATGGGTGAAGAGACAGGCTATTAGGGATCTCTGAGGACAGGTGGGAGTGGATTGGGCCCTGGAGCGATGGGTGAAGAGACAGGCTATTAGGGATCTCTGAGGACAGGTGGAGTGGATTGGGCCCTGGAGCGATGGGTGAAGAGACAGGCTATTAGGATCTCTGAGGACAGGTGGAGTGGACTGGGCCCTGGAGCGAAGGGTGAAGAGACAGGCCATTAGGGATCTCTGAGGACAGGTAGAGTGGATTGGGCCCTGGAGAGATGTGGGGTGAAGAGACAGGCTATTAGGATCTCTGAGAGACAGGTAGAGTGGATTGGGCCGTGAGCGATGGGTGAAGAGACAGGCTATTAGGGATCTCTGAGGACAGGTAGAGTGGATTGGGCCGTAGAGCGATGGGTGAAGAGACAGGCTATTAGGGATCTCTGAGGACAGGTAGAGTGGATTGGACCGTAGAGCGATGGGTGAAGAGACAGGCTATTAGGGATCTCTGAGGACAGGTAGAGTGGATTGGGCCGTAGAGCGATGGGTGAAGAGACAGGCTATTAGGATCCTGAGGACAGGTAGAGTGGATTGGGCCCTGGAGCGATGGGTGAAGAGACAGGCTATTAGGGATCTCTGAGGACAGGTGTAGAGTGGACTGGACCGTAGAGCCGTGGGTGAAGAGACAGGCTATTAGGGATCTCTGAGGACAGGTAAGTGGATTGGGCCCTGGAAGCGATGGGTGAAGAGACAGGCTATTAGGGATCTCTGAGGACAGGTAAGAGTGGACTGGGCCCTGGAGCGATGGGTGAAAGACAGGCTATTAAGGGATCTCTGAGGACAGGTGGTTGAGGAGCACTGGTGACTGAAAGAAAAGACATATCTTCACATTAAGCTGAACGCTACAGTACTGCAACGTTTGCTCCATGCTACCACAAGCAGCACTATGAATACACTACAATGTAATAAATGTAAATGTAAATAAAACACCAAAATCACCAAACGGTGAACCGAACAGCTTTCTGTTTACTGTGTAGACTCGACCCAGACAGGTCACTCAAGGTCCAAGGCGACATTCAAGGACATTGGGAATCACCTTCAACACCTGCCACTAGGGGCACTGGTGAGAAGTATTACCTTCAAGAAGGTGGGGTGTTGTGGATGGACGTAAACAGCACGCTCCTGTTCCGAGATGTACAGTTTCAATCCCAGTGCTCGGCACTTTATTTTTTATTTAGCATATCCTTAGCCCTTCATAACCCTATCCCAGACCTTAACCCTTACCTTAACCATTCATAACCCTTACCTTAACCATTCATAACCCTTACCTTAACTATTATCTTAACCATTCAGTAACCCTTACCTAACCATTCATAACCCCACCTTAACCATTCATAACCTTACCTTAACTATTACCTTAACCATTCATAACCCTATCCCAGACCTTCACCCTTACCTTAACCATTCATAACCCTACCTTAACCATTAACCATTCATAACCCTTACCTTAACCATTCATAACCCTTACCTTAACCATTCATAACCCTATCCCAGACCTAACTTATCTTAACCATTCATAACCCTTACCTTAACCATTCATAACCCTTACCTTAACCATTATCTTAACCCTTACCATAACCCTATCCCAGACCATTCACCCTTACCTTAACCATTCATAACCCTTACCTTAACCATTCATAACCTACCTTACCTTAACCATTCATAACCCTTACCTTAACCATTCATAACCCTTACCTTAACCATTCATAACCCTTACCATAACCTTTCTTAACCATTCATAACCCTTACCTTAACCATTCATAACCATCCCATACCTTCAACCCTTACCTTAACCATTCACTAACCCTTACCTTAACCATTCATAACCCTATCCCAGACCTTAACCCTTACCTTAACCATTCATAACCCTTACCTTAACCATTATCTTAACCATTCATAACCCTTACCTTAACCATTCATAACCCTATCCCAGACCTTCACCCTTACCTTAACCATTCATAACCCTTACCATAACCCTTC
>NW_027010827.1:0-28229 GCF_036934945.1 Oncorhynchus masou masou | reverse complement strand
CAGACCCCACCCCATCCTTCTCCTCCGACAGCCCTCCTGACAGACCCCACCCCCTAACAGACCCCCACCCCATCCTTCTCCTCCGATAGCCCTCCTGACAACCCCCAAAAATCAACTGACGAGACAAAGGCCAGAAGTTGTCCTCCTAACTGACTCAAATGGCCAAAACATTCAAGAGAATAAACTTTTTCACAAACAACAAGTGGCTAAACTCTGTTGCCCAAACACTAGGTATGTCCTGGAGCTGTTGGAGCTGTTGTCAGAGGACAAACACTAGGTCCTGGAGCTGTTGTCAGAGGACAACACTAGGTCCTGGAGCTGTTGTCAGAGGACAAACACTAGGTCCTGGAGCTGTTGTCAGAGGACAAACACTAGGTCCTGAGTTGTTGTCAGAGGACAAACACTAGGTATGTCCTGAGTTGTTGTCAGAGGACAAACACTAGGTATGTCCTGGAGCTGTTGTCAGAGGACAAACACTAGTCCTGAGCTGATGTCAGAGGACAAACACTAGATATGTCCTGGAGTTGTTGTCAGAGGACAAACAGGAATGTCCTGGAGTTGTCACTGGAGGACAAACACTAGGTATGTCCTGGAGTTGTTGTCAGAGGACAAACACTAGGTATGTCCTGGAGTTGTTGTCAGAGGACAAACACTAGGTATGTCCTGGAGTTGTTGTCAGAGGACAAACACTAGGCATGTCCTGGAGTTGTTGTCAGAGGACAAAATACTCAGGTATGTCCTGGAGCTGTTGTCAGAGGACAAACACTAGGTATGTCCTGGAGCTGTTGTCAGAGGACAAACACTAGATATGTCCTGGATCTGTTGTCAGAGGACAAACACTAGGTATGTCCTGGAGCTGTTGTCAGAGGACAAACACTAGGTATGTCCTGGAGCTGTTGTCAGAGGACAAACACTAGGTATGTCCTGGAGCTGTTGTTGTCAGAGGACAAACACTAGGCATGTCCTGGAGCTGTTGTCAGAGGACAAACACAAGGCATGTCCTGGAGCTGTTGTCAGAGGACAAACACTAGGCATGTCCTGGAGCTGTTGTCAGAGGACAAACACTAGGTATGTCAGAGGACAACAATGTCCTGGAGCTGTTGTCAGAGGACAAACACTAGGTATGTCCTGGAGCTGTTGTCAGAGGACAAACACTAGGTATGTCCTGAGCTGTTGTCAGAGGACAAACACTAGGTATGTCCTGATGTCAGAGGACAAACACTGGTATGCCTGGAGCTGTTGTCAGAGGACAAACACTAGGTATGTCCTGGAGCTGTTGTCAGAGGACAAACACTAGGTATGTCCTGGAGCTGTTGTCAGAGGACAAACACTAGGTCCTGGAGCTGTTGTCAGAGGACAAACACTAGGTATGTCCTGGAGCTGTTGTCAGAGGACAAACACTAGGTATGTCCTGGATCCTGTTGTCAGAGGACACTGCCCTGATCCTGTTGTCAGAGTCCCTGGAGCTGTTGTCAGAGGACAAACACTAAGTATGTCCTGGAGCTGTTGTCAGAGGACAAACACTAGGCATGTCCTGGAGCTGTCATCAGAGGACAAACACTAGGCATGTCCTGGAGCTGTGTCAGAGGACAAACACTAGGTATGTCCTGGATCCTGTTGTCAGAGGACAACCACTAGGTCCTGGAGCTGTTGTCAGAGGACAAACACTAAGTATGTCCTGGAGCTGTTGTCAGAGGACAAACACTAGGCATGTCCTGGAGCTGTCATCAGAGGACAAACACTAGGCATGTCCTGGAGCTGTCATCAGAGGACAAACACTAGGGATGTCCTGGAGCTGCTGTCAGAGGACAAACACTAGATATGTCCTGGAGCTGCTGTCAGAGGACAAACACTAGATATGTCCTGGAGCTGTTGTCAGAGGACAAACACTAGATATGTCCTGGAGCTGTTGTCAGAGGACAAACACTAGGTATGTCCTGAGTGCCAGGTCAGAGGACAAACACTAGGGTATGTCCTGGAGCTGTTGTCAGAGGACAAACACTAGGCATGTCCTGGAGTTGTTGTCAGAGGACAAACACTAGGCATGTCCTGGGAGTTGCTGTCAGAGGACAAACACTAGGTATGTCCTGGAGCTGTTGTCAGAGGACAAACACTAGGTATGTCCTGGAGCTGTTGTCAGAGGACAAACACTAGGTCCTGGAGCTGTTGTCAGAGGACAAACACTAGGTCCTGGAGCTGTTGTCAGAGGACAAACACTAGGCATGTCCTGGAGCTGTTGTCAGAGGACAAACACTAGGTATGTCCTGGATCCTGTTGTCAGAGGACAAACACTAGGCATGTCCTGGAGCTGTTGTCAGAGGACAAACACTAGGTATGTCCTGGATCCTGTTGTCAGAGGACAACCACAAGGTCCTGGAGCTGTTGTCAGAGGACAAACACTAGGCATGTCCTGGAGCTGTCATCAGAGGACAAACACTAGGCATGTCCTGGAGCTGTTGTCAGAGGACAAACACTAGATATGTCCTGGAGCTGTTGTCAGAGGACAAACACTAGGTATGTCCTGGAGCTGTTGTCAGAGGACAAACACTAGGCATGTCCTGGAGCTGTTGTCAGAGGACAAACACTAGGTATGTCCTGGATCCTGTTGTCAGAGGACAACGACAAGGTCATGGAGCTGTTGTCAGAGGACAAACACTAGGTATGTCCTGGAGCTGTTGTCAGAAGATAGACTAGGGTCCCCCAGCCACATTATAATTAACAAGGGCCAAATGACCTGAGGGCCCAGCAGGAAAGGGTGGCCATAGCACTCAAAGGAGTGAATGATAAAGCTTCTTCCACTTTCCTCAATGCAAAAGTTTTTATCTGTTATCTCCACCCTGCTACCACAAAAACCCACAATACAAAGAGGTGAATGAAGCATTTCCCAGGACTGGCCCACCCTCCACCCGGGACTGTGCCTCAAAACCTAATGTCTACCTGGCCCACCCCTCCACCCGGGACTCTGCCTCAAAAACCTAATGTCTACCTGGCCCACCCTCCACCCGACTGTGCCTCAAAACCTAATGTCCTACCGGGGCCACCCTCCACCCGGACGTGAACAGATTTTACGACCAGGTCCACCTCTACAAGGTCCGGGCCTAAACCATACGAAACACTAGAAACTATGAAACAACGTTTTACCATCTTATCCTGCAAATATACAAGGTCGGAGGTCATCTGCCTTTGGCCTTAAGAGCAACAGTATAACAGTATAGACTTTAAACCGTCCCTCGCCCATACCCGGGCGTGAACCAGGACCCTCTGCACACATCAACAACAGTCACCCTCGAGGCATCTTTACCTTGGCTCTTCAGCGCGGCCTTGCAGAGCAAGGGGAACTACTACTTCAAGGTCTCAGAGCAAGTGACGTCACCGATTGAAACGCTATTTAGCGCGCACCACCGCTAACTCGCTAGCCGTTTCACATCTGTTACACAGGGACCCAGACTTGATCAATGTCACGAACTGGCTTGAAGCCCGTAACAAAAAGCGGGGACAACGCTGAGATGATAAGGAATAACAAAAATATATTTATTAACTGAGATAACCTATATACTAATAAACAACGGTGTGTGTAATCAGTAGTGTAAGTGGGTGTGTAATCAGTAGTGTAAGTGGGTGTGTAATCAGTAGTGTAAGTAGGTGTGTAATCAGTAGTGTAAGTGGGTGTGTAATCAGTAGTGTAAGTGGATGTGTAATCAGTAGTGTAAGTGGGTGTGTAATCAGTCGTATAAGTGGGTGTGTAATCAGTAGTGTAAGTGGGTGTGTAATCAGTAGTGTAAGTGGGTGTGTAATCAGTAGTGTAAGTGGGTGTGTAATCAGTAGTGTAAGTGGGTGTGTAATCAGTAGTGTAAGTGGGTGTGTAATCAGTAGTATAAGTGGGTGTGTAATCAGTAGTATAAGTGGGTGTGTAATCAGTAGTATAAGTGGGTGTGTAATCAGTAGTGTGTAAGTGGGTGTGTAATCAGTAGTGTAAGTGGTGTGTAATCAGTAGTGTAAGTGGGTGTGTAATCAGTAGTATAAGTGGGTGTGTAATCAGTAGTGTATGGGTGTGTAATCAGTAGTGTAAGTGGGTGTGTAATCAGTAGTATAAGGGTGTGTAATCAGTAGTCTGGGTGTGTAATCAGTAGTGTAAGTGGGTGTGTAATCAGTAGTGTAAGTGGGTGTGTAATCAGTAGTGTAAGTGGGTGTGTAATCAGTAGTATTAGTGGGTGCATCAGCAACAAGCTCAAACAAAAAGAACGTCTCAGGGTCCTTCTCATTATATTTTGGCCACAACCGTAAGATTCCAACAATATCAAATGATACCTGGGCACGATCGAGAGAGAAGTGACCCCTTGGTAAATCTGGGTCACCTTCGCAGAGCAACCCCTCCTGAGAGCTTTCCTTCCCTAACCAACTATAGCTGCTCTTGTTGCAACTTGATTTTAGAACGCCTCCAAATCCTGTTTAAATGGCAGTTATTATAGCTGCTCACAATCGTGCTCTAGTTGTAACAGAAGTGCAGTTCTTTCTGTTGTTCAAAAGACACACCACTAGGTCTAACAGATGGGAGTGCCATTGTAATGAAACGGGGAGATGGCTGAGGTGGCGAGTGGAGGGAAAATGATGCATTCACCTTATTTGTTGGCCATGTAACAAGGACAAGGGCTCTACTAGAGATAGCTTGAAGCTGACAATTGATTGGTGTTGGTGAAAATGTAAAAGCTAGCATTCTATAGACAAGATGTGGTGTGTGTGACCTGAGATAGAGAGAGCCTGGAAGAGTTAAGAGCATTGTCTCGTCTTCTCCTGGCAGACTGGGAACTAAGTAAAAGACCATCCTGTGTAGATAAACAAGGTGGCTTATGGGAAGGTTAGAAGTGACTGACTACAATTTTGGTATCAGCTATATAACTGTGCATTGTCTGTAAAGGCTAGGCTCAGACTAACAGTCATGGCTGACGGTCTCATTATTGCAGTAATTCATCGATATTAAATAAAGATGATAGTTTGGAAGAAAAGCTCAAATCTCTCTCAGTACTGAATTTCCACGACACGAGTCCTCGGTATAGACTGCCCAGAGGTAACTTCATGAATACCACTTCCATTAGATTGACTTTTGATATCAACCCTAACATCATTTTTGTTGACGTTTAAACACTGATTTCAACCTGTTAGTTGTTGTGGTCTGCTGTGCTCAGCAGAGGGCAAGAGCGAGATCCTTTCTTTATTATTTATTTGTGACTATGGCGACTAATTCAGAACGAGTTCATTCAACTCACGGTTTTTCCAAACATCTTCACGATCCTGATGAGCCCCCACTGTCACGAACCGACTCAAAGCCTATAACAAAAAGGAGACAAGGTGGAGATAAGGAATAACAAAAATATATTTATTAACTTAGGTAACCTATACACTAATAAACAATGGTGTGTGTGTGTAATCAGTGTAAGTGAGTGGTTGCATGATGTGATAATGAGGAGTGCTGAAAGATGCCAAACCAAACCACAAAATGACACAACCAACCTCCCGGCTCCGCCCAACGACATCCTGATGAGGACCCTCCCGGCTCCGGCCCCCAACGACATCCTGATGAGACCCTCCCGGCCCGCCCAACGACATCCTGATGAGACCCTCCCGGCTCCGCCCAACGACATCCTGATGAGACCCTCCTGGCTCCGCCCAACGACATCCTGATGAGACCCTCCTGGCTCGCCCAACGACATCCTGATGAGACCCTCCTGGCTCCGCCCAACTACATCCTGATAAGACCCTCCTGGCTCCGCCCAACGACATCCTGATAAGACCTCTCCGGCTCCGCCCAACGACATCCTGATAAGACCCTCCTGGCTCCGCCCAACGACATCCTGATAAGACCCTCCCAGCTCTGCCCAACGACATCCTAATAAGACCCTCCTGGCTCCGCCCAACAACATCCTGATAAGACCCTCCTGGCTCTGCCCAACGACATCCTGATAAGACCCTCCTGGCTCCGCCCAACGACATCCTGATAAGACCCTCCTGGCTCCGCCCAACAACATCCTGATAAGACCCTCCTGGCTCCGCCCAACAACATCCTAATAAGACCCTCCTGGCTCCGCCCAACAACATCCTAATAAGACCCTCCTGGCTCCGCCCAACAACATCCTGATAAGACCCTCCTGGCTCTGCCCAACGACATCCTGATGAGACCCTCCTGGCTCTGCCCAACGACATCCTAATAAGACCCTCCTGGCTCCGCCCAACAACATCCTAATAAGACCCTCCTGGCTCCACCCAACAACATCCTGATAAGACCCTCCTGGCTCCGCCCAACGACATCCTGATAAGACCCTCCTGGCTCCGCCCAACGACATCCTGATAAGACCCTCCTGGCTCCGCCCAACGACATCCTGATAAGACCCTCCTGGCTCCGCCCAACGACATCCTAATAAGGAAAACATGAGCAAAGAGAAAGAATACGGCAGACAGAGTGGGAGGGTCGTCACATCAAAGAAATCAGAAATACAGACATTGTCATCCTACAAGAAACATGAAATAGAGGAGATGGACCAACTGGTTGCCCTAAAGCTTACAAAGAGCTGGTAGTCCCATCCACCAAACTAACAGGTATGAAACAGGGAAGAGACTCAAGAGGTATGCTAATTTTGTAAAGAGCAGACCTAACCTACTCTGTTAAATAAGTCAAAACAGGAACATTTTACACCTGGCTAGAAATTAATAAGGAAATTATCTTAAAACAGAGAAAAATGTCCTGCTGTGCGCTACCTATATCCCTCCAATACAATCCCCATACTTTAACGATGACAGCTTCTCCATCCTAGAGGGGAGATCGACAATTTAAAGGCCCAGGGCCTTGTACTAGTATGTGGCAACCTAAATGCCAGAACTGAACAAGAATACCCTCAGCACACAGGGGGACAAACACCTACCTAGAGGTGACAGTATTCCCTCCCAAATATGCTCCCCTTGACACAACTATGACAAAACAACCAACAAAAATGGGTCACAACTCCTGCAGCTCTGTGACACGCTGGGTCTGTACATAGTCAATGGTAGGCTTCGAGGGGACTCCACACCTATAGCTCATTTCTTGGCAGTAGTACTGTAGATTACTTTATCACTGACCTCAACCCAGAGTCTCTTAGAGCGTTCACAGTCAGCCCACTGACACCCCCACAGCAAAATCACAGTCTACTTGAACAGAGTAATACCCAATCAGGAGGCATCAAAGCCAAAGGAACTGCACATTATTCATTTTATTTTATTTAGTCAGTTAAGAACAAATTCTTATTTACAATGACAGCATACCAAAAGGCAAAAGTCCTCTTGTAGGGACGGGGGCAAAAGACCTCTTGTGGGGACGGGGGCTGGGATTGAAAAAATAATAACATGTTTAAAAAAAGAACGTATAAATATAGGACAAAAAATAAGTGCTATAGATGGAAGGAAAGTAGTGTGGAAACTTACCAAAAATGTATCAGGCAACAACTAATTAAATCCCTTTTAGACAACTTCCTGGAGAAAACATTCACTGTATTAGTGAAACTGTAAACTTGGCAGTAGAAAACCTAAACAGTATATTTGACCTTTCAGCTTCCCTATTAAATCTAAAAATGTCAAGCAGACAACCTTAGAAAATTAACAACAATGACAAAAGGTTTGATGAAGAACGCTAAAACCTAAGAAAGAAATTGAGAAACCTATCCAATCAAAAATAGAGACCCAGAAAACCCGAGTCTACGCCTTCACTATGGTGAATCACTAAAACAATACTGGAATATTCTGATACTGAAATACACTACAGAAAAAGAAGGAACAGCGCATCAAAAATAAGCTCAATGTAATTGAAGAATCTGTAGACTCAACACTTCTGGGAAAATTGGAAAACACTAAACAAACAACAACACGAAGAGTTATCTATCCAAAATGGAGATGTTTGGGTAAACCACTTCTCCAATCTTTTTGGCTCTATAACAAAGAACAAACAGCAAAAACATATACATGATCAATTACACATCTTAGTTGTCAGCTACTAAAGACTACCAGAACCCACTGGATTCTCCAATTATGTTGACTGAACTACAGGACAAAATACAAACCTCCAAAGAACTGTAGTGTTGACGGTATCCTAAATGAATGATAAAATATAAAGACCACAAATTCCAATTGGCTATACTTAAACTCTAAACTTAAACATTTTATGGCTGCTGTCCCTGTACAGGGATCAACATCAGGGGTAATTTCAGAGTGACAAGTAATAGTACTCGATAAAACTCAAACTTTCATTAAAACACACATGCAGGGTACTCAATTAAAGCTACACTCGTTGTGAATCTAGCCAACATGTCAAATTTTTAAAATGCTTTTCGGCGAAAGCATGAGAAGCTATTATCTGATAGCATGCAACCCCCGAAATACCAGAAGGAGACGTAACAAAATAATTTGCGTAGCCGGCGCTACACAAAACGCAGAAATAAAATATAAAACATTCTTTACCTTTAACGAGCTACTTTGCTGGCACTCCTATATGTCCCATAAACATCACAATTGGGTCTTTTTTTTTCGATTAAATCGGTCCATGTATACCCAAAATGTCCATTTATGAAGACCGTCTGATCCAGGAAAAAACTCCGTTTCAAAACGCAACGTCATTTTTTGAAATTAAAAAAGTTGCCTATACACTTTGACAAAACACTTCAAATTACTTTTGTAATCCAACTTTAGGTATTAGTAAACGTTAATAATCGATCAAATTGATCACGGAGCGATCTGTATTCAATAGCAGCAAGTCAACAAATCATGGACGATTTTCTCTCTTCCATAACTTTCTCCTGTGTACTCGATGACAGGAAGTGCCTATTTCTCATTTCACCAAGGATTAACTTCAACCCAATTCCCAACACTGGCGACATCGTGCGGAAGCTGTAGGAACTGTAAACTGGGCCGTATCTATTTTCTCTTGCCATAGACAATACAGAGACTGGCGGAGTGATATTTTTTGTGTGTTTTTTGTGAACAGATTTCCTTGGGGTTTTGCCTGCTACAGACGTTCTGTTATAGTCACAGACATGATTTAACCAGTTTTAGAAACTTCCTAATGTTTCCATCCACACATACTAATCATATGCATATACTATATTCCTGGCATGAGTAGCAGGAGTTTGAAATTTTGCGCGATTTTTAACAAAAGCTGAAAAATTCACACGCTCTTTAAGAGGTTTTATCATCCTCAGCTCTGGCATTTTCCCCAATATTTGGAACCAAGAACTGATCACCCCAATCATCAAAAGTGGAGACAAATTTCACCCCAATAACTACCGTGGGATATGTGTCAACAGCAACCTAGGGAAAATATTCTACATTATCTTTAACATCAGATTTTTACATTTACTCAGTGAAAACAATGTCATATTGGCTTTACCAATTTTCAGTATGACAGACCATGTATTCACCCGCACACCCTAATTGACAAACAAACCAAACAAAAAAGGCAAAGACTTCTGCTGCTTTGTTGATTTCAAAAATGCTTTGGACTTAATTTCGCATCATGGTCTGCTATACAAAGTGATGGAAAGCGGTGTTGGGGGAAAAACATACAACATTATTAAACCCATGTACACAAACAACAAGTCTTCAGTTAAAATTGGCAAAAAACACATTTCTTTCCACAAGGCCATGGGGTGAGACAGGGATGCAGCTTAAGCCCCACCCTCTTCAAAATGTATATCAAATAATTAGTGAGGGCAACAGAACAGTCTGCAGCACCCGGCCTCACCCTACTAGAATCTGAAGTCAAATGTCTACTGTTTCCTGATGATCTGGTGCTTCTGTCACCAACCAAGGAGGGCCTACAGCAGCACCTAGATCTTCTGTACAGATTCTGTCAGACCTGGGCCCTGACAGTAAATCTCAGTAAGACAAAAATAATGGTGTTCCAAAAAAGGTCCAGTTACAAATTCCATCTAGACACCGTTGCCCTAGAGCACACAAAAAACTATACATACCTCAGCCTTAACATCAGCGTGACAGGTAACTTCCACAAAGCTGTGAACGAACTGAGAGACAAGGCAAGAAGGGCCTCCTACCCCATCAAAAGGAACATAAAATTTGACATCCCAATTAGGATCTGCCTAAAAAGTATTGAATTATCGAGTTATAGAACCCATTGTCCTTCATAGTTGTGTGGTCTGGGGTTCGCTCACCAACCAAGAACTCACAAAATGGGACAAACCCCAAATTGAGACTCTGCATGCATAATTCTGCAAAACATCCTCTGTGTATAATAGAGGTCGACCGATTAATCGGAATGGCCGATTAATTAGGGCCGATTTCAAGTTTTCATAACAATCAGAAATCTGTATTTTTGGGCGCCGATTTCCGATTATTTAAAAAATATATTTTTTATTTTATTTTTTTAGACCTTTTATTTATCTAGGCAAGTCAGTTAAGAACACATTCTTATTTTCAATGACGGCCTAGGAACTGTGGGGCAAGAACGACAGGACAACAGATTTTCGCCTTGTCAGCTCAGGGGTTCCAATCTTGCAACCGCAGAGTTAACTAGTCCAACGCTCTAACCATTGCACTCCACGAGTAGCCTGCCTGTTATGTGAATGCAGAAGAAGCCAAGGTAAAAACAATCAATCATAATCACTTGTAATAACTACTAATCCAGTTTAGCAGGCAGTATTAACCAGGTGACATTGTGTCATTTTGCAACAGTTTGGGCTGCCTGACTCATTGCGAACTAATTTGCCAGAATTTTACGTAATTATGACATACATTGAATGTTGTGCAATGTAACGAAGAATATTTAGACTTAGGATGCCACCCGTTAGAAAAACTACGACCGGTTCCGTATTTCACTGAAATAATAAACGCTTTGTTTTCGAATGATAGTTTCCGGATTCGATCATATTAATGACCAAAGGCTCGTATTTCTGTGTGTTATTATGTTATAATTAAGTTGATAGAGCAGTCTGACTGAGCAGCAGCAGGCCCTTAATCATCCATTCAAACAGCACTTTTGTGCGTTTTGCCAGCAGCACTTCGCAAGCACAGCGCTGTTTATGACTTCAAGCCTATCAGCCTAATGGCTGGTGTGAAATGGCTAGCAATGTGAAATGGCTAGCTAGTTAGCTGGGTGTGCGCTAATAGCGTTTCAAACGTCACTCGCTCTGAGACTTGGAGTAGTTATTCCATGATCTCGCCTTCACGGTTGACAACTCCATTGTGTCCTCCTCCCAGAGTGCTAAGAACCTTGGCGTGATCCTGGACAACACTCCTGTCAGTTCTCAACCAACATCATGGCGGTGGCCCGTTCCTGTAGGTTCATGCTCTACAACATCCGCAGAGTACGACCTCTGCCTCACACAGGAAGCGGCGCAGGTCCTAATCCAGGCACTTGTCATCTCCCGTCTGGATTACTGCAACTGGCTGTTGGCTGGGCTCCTGCCTGTGCCATTAAACCCCTACAACTCATCCAGAACGCCGCAGCCCGTCTGGTGTTCAACCTTCCCAAGTTCTCTCACGTCACCCCGCTCCTCCGCTCTCTCCACTGGCTTCCAGTTGAAGCTCGCATCCGCTACAAGACCATGGTGCTTGCCTACGGAGCTGTGAGGGGAACGGCACCGCAGTACCTCCAGGCTCTGATCAGGCCCTACACCCAAACAAGGGCACTGCGTTCATCCACCTCTGGCCTGCTCGCCTCCCTACCACTGAGGAAGTACAGTTCCCGCTCAGCCCAGTCAAAACTGTTCCCTGCTCTGGCCCCCCAATGGTGGAACAAACTCCCTCACGACGCCAGGACAGCGGAGTCAATCACCACCTTCCGGAGACACCTGAATCCCCACCTCTTCAAGGAATACCTAGGATAGGATAAGTAATCCTTCTCACCAACCCCCCCCCCCCCTTAAATGATTTAGATGCACTATTGTAAAGTGGCTGTTCCACTGGATGTCAGAAGGTGAATTCACCAATTTGTAAGTCGCTCTGGATAAGAGCGTCTGCTAAATGACTTAAATGTAAATGTAAATGTATTCCCCTTGCTCTGCAAGGGCTGCGGCTTTTGTGGAGCGATGGGTAACGCTGCTTTGAGTGTGGCTGTTGTCGATGTGTTCCTGGTTCGAGCCCAGGTTGGAGCGAGGAGAGGGACAGAAGCTATACTGTTACACTGGCAATACTAAAGTGCCTATAAGAACATCCAATAGTAAAAGGTATATGAAATACAAATGGTATAGAGAGAAATAGTCCTATAAATACTATATTAACTACAACCTAAAACCTCTTACCTTGGAATATTGAAGTCTCATGTTAAAAGGAACCACCAACTTTCATATGTTCTCATGTTCTGAGCAAAGAACTTAAACGTTAGCTTTTTTATATGGCACATATTTTACATGGCACACATTTTTACATGGCACACATTTTTACATGGCACATATTACTTTCTTCTCCAACACTTTGTTTTTGCATTATTTAAACCAAATTGAACATGTTTCATTATTTTTGAGACTAAATTGATTTTATTGATGTTTTATATTAAGTTAAAATAAGTTTTAATTCAGTATTGTTGTAATTGCCATTATTACAAATAAAAAATTGGCCGATTAATTAGTATCGCGTTGAAAATCATAATCGGGTTGACTCTAGTGTATAATGCAAAACACCAAATAATGAATGCAGAGCAGAATTAGACCCGCTAATTATCAAAAGAGCTGTTAAATTCTAAACCACCTAAAAGGAAGCGATTCCCAAACCTTCCACAACAAAGCCATCACCTACAGAGAGATGAACCTGGAGAAGAGTCCCCTAAGCAAGCTGGTCCTGGGGCTCTGTTCACAAACACAAACAGACCCCACAGAGCCCCAGGACAGCAACACAATTAGACCCAACCAAATCATGAGAAAACAAAAGATAATTACTTGACACATTGGAAATAATTAACAAAAAACAGAGCAAACTAGAATGCTATTTGGCCTTAAACAGAGAGTACGCAGTGGCAGTGACCACTGTGACTGACCCAAACTTAAGGAAAGCTTTGACTATGTACAGACTCAGTGAGCATAGCCTTGCTATTGAGAAAGGCCGCCGTAGGCAGACCTGGCTCTCAAGAGAAGACAGGCTATGTGCACACTGCCCACAAAATTAGGTGGAAACTGAGCTGCACTTCCTAACCTGCTGCCAAATGTATGACCATATTAGAGATACATATTTCCCTCAGATTACACAGATCCACAAATAATTCCAAAACAAATCAAATTTTGAAAAACTCCCATATCTACTGGGTGAAATACCACAGTGTGCCATCACAGCAGCAAGATTTGTGACCTGTTGCCACAAGAAAAGGGCAACCAGTGAAGAACAAACACCATTGTAAATACAACCAATTCTCTTGTTTATTTATTTTCCCTTTTATACTTTAACCATTTGCACATCATTGTAACCCTACATAACCACAATAGGACATTTTAAATGTGTCTATTCATTTGACACTTGTGAGAGTAATGGTTACTGTTAATTTTTTATTGTTTATTTCACATTTGTTTATAATCTATTGCACTTGCTTTGGCAATGTAAACATATGTTTCCATGTCTATAAAGCCCTTCATTTGAATTGAATTGATAGAGAGGCAGAGACAGAGGGTATAGACAGAGAGGGAGAACAGGGAGGGTGTAGAGAGAGAGAGAGAGAGACAGAGAGGGAGGGAGAAAGGAAGACCGAGAGGGGTGGGAGTGGCAGAAAGAGGGAGAGGATTATGGTAATGTGAACTAATCGCATCGCTCCCTCATGAATTTTCATTCACGAGACCCCATTTTTCCAATGTCATTGCATCAAAACACAATTGATTTGTGTAGCTAAATCTCTCTCGCTATCTGCCTCCCAGCCACCTCACTTTCTTTTCTGCCTTCTCCTTCTGTCCCTCTCCATCTCTCTCCCCTCTATCCATCTCATTATCTCCCCGCTCTCTCGCACGCTCGCTCTCTCTTGCTCCCCCTCTATCCCTCTCAATCTCTGACTCTCTCTCCACTCTCCCTCCTTCTCTCTCCCCTCTCCCTTCCTCTCTCCCCTATCCCTCTCAATCCTGACCCCCTCTCTCCACTCTCACTCCTTCTCTCTCCCCTCTCCCTTCCTCTCTCCCCTCTCCCTTCATCTCTCATTTAACTGCATAACCTGCTGTTAAATCCAAAACCAACAGGGTTGAATGAGAGTGATGATGCTAGGAGTTTTGCTGTGATTCATACAGTCTAAATATAGGGATAAATGATGTTGACACAATGCCAGTCTAAGGGTAAGTATCAAATGCCATCCTATTCCATATGTAGTGCCTATTTTTGATCACTTCCATAGGGCCTGGTCAAAAGTAGTGCACACAAGGGGGATAGGGGTGCCAGGCCTAGTGGTTAGAGCATTGGACTAGTAACTGAAAGGCTGCAAGCCCGAATCCCTAAGCTTACAAGGTAAAAATGTGTCGTTCTGCCACTGAACAAGGCAGTTAACCCACTGTTCCTAGGCCGTCATTGTAAATAAGAACTTGTTCTTAAATGCCTTGCCCAGTTCAACAAATAACAAATAAAAATAGGGTGCCATTAGAGACGACGCCTGAAAACCTCAGACACGGCAGTAATGGCAGACGCTACTCAGATGAACAAGATGGGACAGGGCACACACACACACACACCTCAACCCTGTGTATCTTTGATCTGCTACAGACCAGACTAATTCAGCCATGGTACTATAGAGACACTAAAGCCTGCTCAGCAGACAGACCTGCTGCAGAAACACTGGAACTCCTGGGTTTTTCTCTGACATTGTTACTCTCTCTCATCTCTCTGGTTTTCTGTCTATTTCTCTCTCTCATCTCTGGTAACTCTCTCATCTCTTAGTTTTCTGTCTATTTCTCTCTCATCTCTCTGGTTACTCTCTCATCTCTCTGGTTACTCTCTCTCATCTCTTTGGTTCTGTCTATTTCTCTCTCTCATCTCTCTGGTTACTCTCTCTCATCTCTCTGGTTACTCTCTCTCATCTCTCTGGTTTTCTGTCTATTTCTCTCTCTCATCTCTCTGGTTACTCTCTCTCATCTCTGGTTATGTCTATTTCTTCTCTCATCTCTCTGGTTACTCTCTCTCATCTCTCTGGTTCTGTCTATTTCTCTCTATCATCTCTCTGGTTACTCTCTCTCATCTCTCTGGTTTTCTGTCTATTTCTCTCTCTCATCTCTCTGGTTACTCTCTCTCATCTCTCTGGTTTTCTGTCTATTTCTCTCTCTCATCTCTCTGGTTACTCTCTCATCTCTCTGGTTACTCTCTCTCATCTCTTTGGTTCTGTCTATTTCTCTCTCATCTCTCTGGTTACTCTCTCTCATCTCTCTGGTTACTCTTCTCATCTCTGGTTTTCTGTCTATTTCTCTCTCTCATCTTCTGGTTACTTCTTCATCTCTCTGGTTATGTCTATTTCTCTCTCATCTCTCTGGTTACTCTCTCTCATCTCTCTGGTTTTCTGTCTATTTCTCTCTCATCTCTGGTTACTCTTCTCATCTCTCTGGCTTTTCTGTCTATTTCTCTCTCTCATCTTCTGGTTACTTCTCATCTCTCTGGTTTTGTCATTTCTCACTCTCATCTCTCTGGTTTTGTCTATTTCTCTCATCTCTCTGGTTACTCCTCTCTCATCTCTCTGGTTCTGTCTATTCCTCTCTCTCATCTCTTGTCTCTGTCCTTTCCCTCTCCCATCTCTCTGGTTCTCAGTCCATTCCTCTCTCTGGTTCTCTGTCTATATCTCTCTCTCATCTCTCTGGTTTTCTGTAATTTCCCTCACTCATCTCTCTGGTTCTCTTTCCATTCCTCTCTCGAATCTTTCTGGTTGTCTGTCCATTCCGTTCTCTCATCTTTCTGGGTCTCCCGTCCATTTCTCTCTGGTTCTCTGTCTGTTCCTATATCTAATCTCTCTGGTAATCTATCCATTCCTCTCTCTGGTTCTCTGTCGATTCCTCTCTCTCTTCTCTCTGGTTCTCTTTCCATTCCTTTCTCTGGTTCTCTGTCCATTCCTCTCTCTGGTTCTCTGTCCATTCCTCTCTGGTTCTCTGTCCATTCCTCTCTGTCTCTCTGTTCATTCCTCTGTCTGGTTCTCTTTCCATTCCTCTCTGAATCTCTGTTCATTCCTCTCTCTGGTTCTCTGTCCATTCCTCTCTCTGGTTCTCTGTCCATTCCTCTCTCCCATCTTCTGGTTCTCTGTGCATTCCCTCCCATCTTTTCTGGTCTCTGTCCATTCCCTCTCATCTCTCTGGTTCACTGTCCATTCCTCATCACCCATCTTCTGGGTCTCTTTAACCTGTTGATACTCCCCATCCCGTATCCGGGATCGTGAATAAAGCCTCAGGCTCATTAGCATAACGCAACGTTAACGATTTCTGAAAATCGCAAATAAAATGAAAATAATGTGCCTGCCTGCTCAAGCTTAGACTTTTCAACAACACTGTCATCTCAGATTTTCAAAATATGCTTTTGAACCATAGCAAATCACTAATTTGTGTAAGAGTATGCTAAGCTAGCTTAGCATTTTGAGTAGCATTTAGCACGCAACATTTCACAAAAACCAGATAACCAAATAAATAAAATCATTTACCTTTGAAGAGCTTCAGATGTTTTCAATGAGGAGACTCTCAGTTACATAGCAAATGTTCAGTTTTTCCTGAAAGAATCTTGTGTAGGAGAAATTGCTCCGTTTTGTACATCACATTTGGTTACCGAAACGAACCGAAAATTCAGTCACCAAAACGTCAAACTTTTTCCGAATGAACTCCATAATATCGACCGAAACATGGCAAACGTTGTTTAGAATCAATCCTCAAGGTGTTTTTCGCATATCTCTTCATTGATATGCAGTTCGTGGAAGCCTGCTTTCCCTCAGAATCGCATGGAAAAATACCAGCAGCTGAAAAAGACGCACCAATTTCGACGGAGGACACCGGGCGGACACCTGGAAAATGTAGTCTCTTATGGTCAATCTTCCATTGATATGCCTACAAATACGTCACAATGCTGCAGACACCTTGGGGAAACGACAGAAAGGGCAGGCTCATTCCTCTTGCATTCACAGCCATATAAGGAGACAATGGAAAACGGAGCCTCAAAAATCCTGCTGGTTTCCTGGTTGCCGTTTCATCTTGGTTTTGCCTGTAGCTCCCGTTCTAGGGCACCCACAGACAATATCTTTGCAGTTCTGGAGAATTCAGAGTGTTTTTTTCCAAAGCTATCAATTATATGCATAGACGAGCATCTTTTTGTGACAAAATATCTTGTTTAAAACGGGAATGTTTTTCATCCAAAAATGAAATAGCGCCCCCAGAGTTTCAAGAGGTTAAAACCCTCTCTCTTATCTCTCTGGTTATCTGTCCATTCCTCTCTCTGAATCTCTGTTCATTCCTCTCTCTGGTTCTCTGTCCATTCCTCTCTCTGTATCTCTGTCCATTCCTCTCTCTGGTTCTCTGTCCATTATTCTCTCTGGTGCTCTGTCCATTCATCTCTCTGGCTCTCTGTTCATTCCTCTCTCCCATCTATCTGGTTCTCTGTCCATTCCTCTCTCCCATCTTTCTGGTTCTCTGCCCATTCCTCTCTCCCATCTCTGGTTCTCTGTTCATTCTTATCTCTCTCTCATCTCTCTGGTTCTGTCCATTCCTGTCTCTCATCTCTGGTTCTCTGTCCATTCCTCTCTCTGGTTCTTTGTCTATTTCCCTCTCATCTCTCTGGTTCTCTTTCCATTCCTCTCTCGAATCTTCTGGTTGTCTGTCCATTCCGTTCTCTCATCTTTCTGGGTCTCTGTCCATTTCTCTCTGGTTCTTTGTTCGTTCCTATCTCTAATCTCTGGTAATCTGTCCATTCCTCTCTCTGGTTTTCTGTCAGTTCCCCTCTCTCATCTCTCTGGTTCTCTGATCATTCCTGCCTCATCTCTCTGGTTGTCTTTCCATTCCTGTCTCTAATCTCTCTGGTTCTCGGGCCATTCCTCTCTGGATCTCTGTTCATTCCTCTCTCTGGTTCTCTGTCCATTCCTCTCTCTGGATCTCTGTCCATTCCTCTCTGGATCTCTGTTCATTCCTCTCTGGTTCTCTGTCCATTCCTCTCTCTAGTTTCCTGTCCATTCCTCTCTGGGTCTCTGTCCATTCCTCTCTCTCATCTCTGGTTCTCTGTCCATTCCTCTCTCCCATCTCTCTGGTTCTCTGTTCATTCCTCTCTGGTTCGCTGTCCATTCCTCTCTCCCATCTATCTGGTTCTCTGTCCATTCCTCTCTCCCATCTCTCTGGTTCTCTGTCCATTCCTCTCTCCAATCTCTCTGGTTCTCTGTCCATTCCTCTCCCATCTATATGGTTCTCTGTTCATTCCTCTCTCATCTCTCTGGTTCTCTGTCCATTCCTCTCCCATCTCTCTGGTTCTCTGTCCATTCCTCTCTCCCATCTTTCTGGTTCTCTGTCTATTTCTCTCTCTCATCTCTCTGGTTCTGTCTTTTCTTCTCTCTCTCTCATCTCTCTGGTTCTCTGTCTATTTCTCTCTCGCATCTCTCTGGTTTTCTGTCTATTCCTCTCTCATCTCTTTTGTTCTCTGTCATTTCCTCTCTCATTTCTCTGGTTCTCTGTTAATTCCTATCTCTAATCTCTCTGGTGCTCTGTCCATTCATCTCTGGTTCTCTGTTCATTCCTCTCTCCCATCTATCTGGTTCTCTGTCCATTCCTCTCTCCCATCTTTCTGGTTCTCTGCCCATTCCTCTCTCCCATCTCTCTGGTTCTCTGTTCATTCTTATCTCTCTCTCATCTCTCTGGTTCTGTCCATTCCTGTCTCTCATCTCTCTGGTTCTCTGTCCATTCCTCTCTCTGGTTCTTTGTCTATTTCCCTCTCTCATCTCTCTGGTTCTCTTTCCATTCCTCTCTCGAATCTTTCTGGTTGTCTGTCCATTCCGTTCTCTCATCTTTCTGGGTCTCTGTCCATTTCTCTCTCTGGTTCTTTGTTCGTCCTATCTCTAATCTCTCTGGTAATCTGTCCATTCCTCTCTCTGGTTTTCTGTCAGTTCCCTCTCTCATCTCTCTGGTTCTCTGATCATTCCTGCCTCATCTCTCTGGTTGTCTTTCCATTCCTGTCTCTAATCTCTCTGGTTCTCGGGCCATTCCTCTTTCTGGATCTTTGTTCATTCCTCTCTGGTTCTCTGTCCATTCCTCTCTCTGGATCTCTGTCCATTCCTCTCTGGATCTCTGTTCATTCCTCTCTGGTTCTCTCTCCATTCCTGTCTCTAGTTTCCTGTCCATTCCTCTCTGGTTCTCTGTCCATTCCTCTCTCCCATCTCTCTGGTTCTCTGTTCATTCCTCTCTGGTTCGCTGTCCATTCCTCTCTCTCATCTATCTGGTTCTCTGTCCATTCCTCTCTCCCATCTCTCTGGTTCTCTGTCCATTCCTCTCTCATCTCTGGTTCTCTGTCTATTTCTCTCTCGCATCTCTCTGGTTTTCTGTCTATTCCTCTCTCTCATCTCTTTTGTTCTCTGTCATTTCCCTCTCTCATCTCTCTGGTTCTCTTTCCATTCCTCTCTCATCTCTCTGGTTCTCTGTCCATTCCTCTCTGGTTCTCTGTCGATTTCTCTCTCATCTCTCTGGTTTTCTGTCATTTCCTCTCATCTCTCTGTTTCTCTTTCCATTCCTCTCTCATCTTTCTGAGTCTCTGTCCATTCCTCTCTGGTTCTCTGTTAATTCCTATCTCTAATCTCTCTGGTAATCTGTCCATTCCTCTCTGGTTTTCTGTCTATTCCTCTCTCTCATCTCTTTTGTTCTCTGTCATTTCCCTCTCTCATCTCTCTGGTTCTCTTCCATTCCTCTCTCTAATCTTTCTGGTTGTCTGTCCATTCCGTTCTCTCATCTTTCTGGTCTCTGTCCATTTATCTCTGGTTCTCTGTTCTGTTCCTATCTCTAATCTCTCTGGTAATCTGTCCATTCCTCTCTGGTTCTATATCATTTCCCCTCTCATCTCTCTGGTTCTCTGGCCATTCCTGTCTCATCTCTCTGGTTCTCTGTCCATTCCTCTCTCTCTTCTCTCTGGTTCTCTGTCCATTCCTCTCTCTGGATCTCTGTTCATCCCTCTCTCTGGATCTCTGTCCATTCCTCTCTCTGGTTCTCTGTCCATTCCTCTCTCTGGATCTCTGTTCATTCCTCTCTCTGGTTCTCTGTCCATTCCTCTCTCTGGTTCTCTGTCTATTTTTCTCTCGCATCTCTATGGTTTTCTGTAATTTCCCCTCTCTCATCTCTCTGGTTCTCTTTCCTTTCCTCTCTAATCTTTCTGGTTGTCTGTCCATTCCGTTCTCTCGTCTTTCTGGGTCTCTGTCCATTCCTCTCTGGTTCTCTGTCCATTACCTCTCTTCTCTCTGGTTCTCTGTCCATTCCTCTCTGGTTCTCTGTCCATTCCTCTCTAGTTCTCTGTCCATTCCTCTCTGGTTCTCTTCCATTCCTTTCTCTGGTTCTCTGTCCATTCCTCTCTCTGATCTCAGTTCATTCCTCTCTCTGGTTCTCTGTCCATTCCACTTTCTGGTTCTCTGTCCGTTCCTCTCTGGATCTCTGTTCATTCCTCTCGCTGGTTCTCTGTCCATTCCTGTCTCATCTCTCTGGTTCTCTTTCCATTCCTGTCTCTAATCTCTCTGTTTCTCTGTTCATTCCTCTCTCTGGTTCTGTGTCCATTCCTCTCTCCCAACTTTCTGGTTCTCTGTCTATTTTCTCTCTCATCTCTCTGGTTCTGTCCATTCTTCTCTCTCTCATCTCTTGTTCTCTTTCCATTCCTGTCTCTCATCTCTGGTTCTCTGTCCATTCCTCTCTGGTTCTCTGTCAATTTCTCTCTTTCATCTCTCTGGTTCTCTGTCCATTCCTCTCTCTCATCTCTCTGGTTCTCTGTCCATTCCTCTCTGGTTTCCTGTTCATTCCTCTCTCATCTCTCTGGTTCTCTGTCCATTCCTCTCTCCCATCTCTCTGGTTCTCTGTCCATTCCTCTCCCGATCTTTCTGGTTCTCTGTCCATTCCTCTCTCTCATCTCTCAGGTTCTCTGTACATGCCTCTCTCCCATCTATCTGGTTCTCTGTCCATTCCTCTCTCTCATCTCTCTGGTTCTCTGTCCATTCCTCTCTCATCTCTCTGGTTCTCTGTCCATTGCTCTCTCTTTCATCATTCTGGTTCTCTGTTCATTCCTGTCAGGATTTGGCCAGGGTTGTTCCGGGTTTTGGTCAGTAGATGCCCCCATTGTGCTTTTTGTCCCTATGTTTTTCCCTTGATCCCCATTATTATTTGCACCTGTGTCTCGTTTCCCCTGATTGTATTTAAACCCTTTGTTTCACTCAGTTCTGTGCTCTGTGTTTGTATGTTAGCACCCTGCCCTAGTGTTCTGTGTGCTCTTGTCGATTCCGGGTGACGTTCTTGTGGTATTCTGTTTTTTGTTTTTGTTTATTTTTGGTGAGTTTCTTTTGAGGTCTTTTTGTGTTTTACCTACCACCTTTTGATTTGCCATTTTTTGTATTTTAGGATTTTTTCTTTATTAAATACACCGTCTTAAGTACTGCTGTGTCTGCCTCATCTTCTGGGTTCTGCTGTCTATTCGTGGCTCAGTTGGTTAAGTGACTGTTTCTCACTCCGGGAGACCCAGGTTCAAAACCGGGTCCTGACAGAAACACAGAGCCAAAATGAACCCAGAGGCAGCCAGTTCCCAGGACCTTTTGCCACGCTGTCCCACCACCAGGAGACTGTCCAACGCCACGAAGCCGCCCTGGTTCAGCAAGAGGCCTTAATGGCTAGACATTCTCATCTTCTGTCGGAGATGCTGACTTCCATTAAGCAAATATCTGATCGACTTACCCCGGCAACAGTTCCGTCCCAGTACCTCAAGTTCACGTACCCATGGCAGTTAACCCCCTGGCTGAACCTCGTCTTCCACCTCCCCAACGGTTCTCAGGTGATCCAAGTGCTTGTAAAGGGTTTCTCACTCAATGTTCTCTCTCCTTTGAGCTGCAACCCTCGTCGTTTCCCACCGGCCGGTCTAAGATCGCATATATCATCACCCTGCTGTCGGAAAAAGCCCTGGCCTGGGCTACTGCTGTGTGGGATGCCCATAGTTCCTGCTGTGCCAGCTACTCTGCCTTTGCTGAGGAATTCAAACCCAAGCAGTGGTTCTGACTCAGCCAAACAGCTCCTGACTCTCCATCAAGGTTGGCGCAGCGTGACGGACTATGCCATCCAGTTCCGCACGGTGGCAGCAGCGAGTGGCTGGAACAACGAGGCGCTCACGGTGTGCTTTCTGAAAGGCCTTTCCGACACTATCCAAGATGAACTGGCCACTCGGGAACCACCGGACAATCTCGAGTCCCTGATCAAGTTGGCCTCACGCATTGACCAGCGTCTGAGAGAGAGAGAACTCAACCGTAGACCTCTAGCCCTATCAGTCCCAGCTCCGAGTCCCCACCTTTATCATCGCTGGCTCCACCGGAACCCATGCAGATTGGACGCATCTCCCAGGCTGAGAGAGACCGCCGGATGAGGGAGCGACGCTGTCTATATGCGGCAAACCGCCATTTCCGTTCCACGTGTCCCGGGCTCCAGGGAAACGCTCTGTCCCGTACAGACCGGGGGGAACTGTAACGGGAAACATAACCTCCTCCCATCCGTCCAACTCCCGCCTGCTCATTCCAGTCACCCTCTCCTGGGACAACCACAAGCTTCACCTTCAAGCCTTGGTAGACTCTGGAGCCGCAGGTAACTTCATGGATGGTGTCTGGGCGAAGGAGAATGGCGTTCCCTCTGAACCTCTAAGTGACCCCATGAGGGTTACTACATTGGATGGAAGCCCTTTGGGATCTGGACTTGTCACTCATGTCACTACCTCCTTGAGACTTTCAGTTTCACAACACCAGGAATTGATGAACTTTCATTTGATCTCCTGTTCCGAGTTCCCTCTCGTCCTTGGATACCCCTGGCTTCACAGCCATAACCCTCACATCGACTGGTCTGTGGGCACTATCAAGCAGTGGGGTCCTACGTGCCAAGCTACTTGTATTTTCCAGAATTCCCGAGTTCTACTCCCGAGTCTTTAGAATCCATCGACCTGACCCGAGTTCCCGAGTGTTACCATGACCTCAAACTGGTGTTTAGCAAACAGAGGGCCACCATGCTACCACCCCATAGACCTTACGATTGCCCCATCGACCTGTTTCCGGGCACTTGCCCCCCAGGGGTCGGATCTTTTCCCCTATCTCCACCCGAACGAGCTGCTATGGATACCTACATCAAGGACGCTCTGGAAGCAGGCCTCATGCGTCCATCCACCTCCCCGGCGGGAGCAGGGTTTTCTTTGTGGCCAAGAAAGACGGTGGGTTACGTCCTTGCATCGACTACCGGGGACTCAATGACATAACCGTCCGTAACCGTTACCCGCTACCCCTTATGGCCACAGCCTTCGAGCTGCTCCAGGAAGCAGTTGTTTTCACTAAGCTTGACCTGCGGAACGCATACCATCTTGTGCGGATCAGACCTGGTGACGAGTGGAAGACCGCTTTCAACACGCCTACTGGTCACTATGAATACTTGGTGATGCCCTTCGGCCTGACCAACGCCCCAGCGGTGTTCCAAGCGCTCATAAACGATGTGCTTAGGGATATGCTTAACATATTTGTGTTCGTTTACTTGGATGACATCCTCATCTTTTCGAGCTCCCTTCAAGAACACACTAAGCATGTCAGACAAGTACTCAAACGCCTCCTGGACAGCCATCTGTACGTTAAGCCGGAAAAATGTGAATTCCATTCATCCCGAGTACAATTCCTGGGATTTGTAGTGGAACCCGGTCGAATCCAAATGGACCCTAGGAAGGTAGGGGCGGTAGCGGATTGGCCCACCCCAAATCCGTTAAGGATGTTCAGCGTTTCCTGGGCTTCACAAACTTTTACCGCAAGTTCATCAAGAACTTCAGTTTGGTGGCAGCTCCTCTCAGCTTTAACCAAAGGTGGCAATGCAAGGTTTTTTTGGGGAAGAGAAGCTGAGACGGCCTTCCAAGGACTCAAGCAGCGCATCCTCTCTGCTCCCATCCTGATACTACCGACTACGGATGAACCATTTGTGGTGGAGGTAGACGCATCAGAGGTTGGTGTTGGAGCTGTCCTGTCTCAGAGGGTGAAGACAAGAAGCTTCATCCGTGCGCTTTCTTCTCACACCGGCTTACCCCGACTGAGAGGAACTACGATGTGGGGATCGTGAACTCCTAGCGGTTAAGATGGCATTGAAGGAATGGAGACACTGGCTCGAGGGGGCTTCTCACCCGTTTCAAGTGCTTACGGACCACAAAAATCTGAGTATATCCAGCAGGCGAAGCGATTGAACTCTAGACAAGCTAGATGGTCTCTTTTCTTCAATCGATTCCAGTTTATCCTCACCTATCGGCCCGGGTCGAAGAATCTCAAACCGGATGCCCTGTCCCGAGTCTACGCTCCCTGCCATTCGAGATGACACGGACATGCCTGTCCTTCCTGCTGCTAAGATTGTGGCTCCGATCTCGTGGCAAGTTGAGGATACCGTGAGACGTGCTCAAGCTAGCGAACCGGACCCTAAAGGAGGCCCTGCCAATCGGTTGTTTGTCCCCAAGGCAGTGAGGACTCAGGTCCTTCTGTGGGGGCACTCCTCTCGCCTCACCTGTCATCCGGGCGTAGGTCGCACCTGGAGTTCATCCAGCGTAAGTTCTGGTGGCCTACCATAAGAGAAGACGTTGCCACTTTCGTCAATGCCTGCCCGTGTGCTGCCAGGGCAAATCTTCTCACCTCCGCCCTCAAGGACTCCTTCACCCTTTACCTGTTCCCCACAGACCCTGGTCCCATATCTCATTGACTTTATTACTGGACTTCCTCCATCCCATGGCAATACTACTATCCTAGTCATAATCGACAGGTTTTCAAAGGCGGCCAGGTTCGTCCCTCTGACTAAGTTACCTTCTGCCAAGGAAACGGCTGAGTTGGTAATTAATCATGTGTTCCGAGTCTTCGGCATTCCTCAAGATGTGGTTTCTGACAGAGGTCCCCAGTTCGCCTCAAGGTTTTGGAAGGCCTTCTGCCAACTCATGGGGGCTTCTGCCAGTCTATCTTCAGGGTACCATCCGGAGTCCAACGGCCAAACAGAGAGGATGAATCAAGAGCTGGAAACCACCCTCCGATGTATGACGCGTGACAACCCGTCCACATGGTCATCCTTTATTGTTTGGGCCGAATACGCGCACAACACCTTGCGCTCCTCCTCCACTGGTATGTCCCCGCACGAGTGTCAGTTTGGCTATGCTCCTCCATTGTTCCCGGACCAGGAGGCAGAAGTCAGAGTGCCTTCAGCCTTGAGGTTCGTCAGACGCTGTCGGCTTATGTGGAGGAAGACCCGTCTTAATCTGATGCGTTCCTCACAGAGGTATCAACAACAAGCCAACAGATGTCGCCGTCCCGGGCCTACCCTGCGCCCCGGCCAGAGAGTCTGGCTCTCCACAAGAGACTTACCTCTACGGGTGGAGTCTCGCAAGCTGTCCCAAAATACATCGGTCCCTTCAAGGTTGCCAGGAGAGTTAACCCAGTTTCTTATCGCCTACACTTACCCAGATCCCTTTAAGATTAATCCCACATTTCATGTGTCATTGTTAAAACCTGTTGTTTTTCTCCCCCTTGTCCCGGCAGACAGACCTCCCCCTCCGCCTCGTGTCATTGGAGGCCAGCCGGGTTATACCGTCCACCGGATACTGGATTCCCGCCGGGTGCAGCGGTCCTGGCAGTATCTGGTGGACTGGGAAGGCTACGGTCCTGAGGAGCGCTCCTGGGTTCCTGCCAAAGACATCCTGGACCCTGACCTCATTCGTCAGTTCAGGTCCTCCACCCTGAGAGAGCTGGTAGGAACGTCAGGAGCCGTTCCTAGGGGGATTCTGTCAGGATTTGGCCAGGGTTGTTCCGGGTTTTGGTCAGTAGATGCCCCCATTGTGCTTTTTGTCCCTATGTTTTCCCTTGATCCCCATTATTATTTGCACCTGTGTCTCGTTTCCTGATTGTATTTAAACCCTTTGTTTCCCTCAGTTCTGTGCTCTGTGTTTGTATGTTAGCACCCTGCCCTAGTGTTCTGTGTGCTCTTGTCGATTCGGTGACGTTCTTGTGGTATTCTGTTTTTTGTTTTTGTTTATTTTTGGTGAGTTTCTTTTGAGGTCTTTTTGTGTTTTACCTACCACCTTTTGGATTTGCCATTTTTTGTATTTTAGGATTTTTTCTTTATTAAATACACCGTCTTAAGTACTGCTGTGTCTGCCTCATCTTCTGGGTTCTGCTGTCTATTCGTGGCTCAGTTGGTTAAGTGACTGTTTCTCACTCCGGAGACCCAGGTTCAAAACCGGGTCCTGACAATTCCTCTCTCTCATCTTTCTGGTTCTCTGTCCATTCCTCTCTCTCATCTCTCTGGTTCTCTGTCCATTCCTGTCTCATCTCTCTGGTTCTCTGTCCATTCCTCTCTCTGGTTCTCTGTCCATTTCTCTCTTTCATCGTTCTGGTTCTCTGTTCATTCCTATCTCTAATCTCTCTGGTAATCTGTCCATTCCGCTCTCTGGTTCTCTTGTTCATTCCTCTCTCATCTTTCTGGGTCTCTGTCTATTCCTCTGGTTCTCTGTTCATTCCTCTCTCTCATCCCTCTGGTTCTCTGTCCATTCCTGTCTCTCATCTCTCTGGTTCTCTGTCCATTCCTCTCTCTGGTTCTCTGTCCATTCCTGTCTCTCATCTCTCTGGTTCTCTGTCCATTCCTCTCTGGTTCTCTGTCCATTCCTCTCTCATCTCTCTGGTTCTCTGTCCAGTCACCCCTCTGTGCTCTCACTACAGCTCTCTCGCATTCTCTTCTCCTCATTCCTCCTCTCTCTGTCTCTCTCTCCTTTCTTTACCCTCTATCTCGCATTCCCTCTCCCCAGGCTCAATACAGGCTTACCTTTGGACCCATTCCTGACCAGGGGCCATACTGTGTGTATTAAGCATCTCAGGGTAAGAGTTCTGATCTTGGATCACGTTTTAATTTTCACGTTTTAATGTCATGTGCACAATTACAGTGAAATGCCTTTCTTGCAGCTCTCATCCCAACAATGCAGTAATCAATAACAATGTGGCACTAAAAATAACAAGGTAGAACAAAAACACACGAGAAATAAAAACAAGATCTTGAGAAAATAAGTTAGCATACCATATACAGTCCCCTGTCCCCCCCGTCCAGGTCCCCCCCGTCCACGTCCCCCCCGTTCACGTCCCCCCGTCACCGTCCCCCCCGTCCAGGTGCCCCCCGTCCACGTCCCCCCGTCACTGTCTCCACGTCCCCCCCCGTCCCACGTCCCCCCCGTCACCGTCCCCCCGTCCACGCCCCCCGTCACTGTCTCCACGTCCCCCCGTCCACGTCCCCCGTCACCGTCCCCCGTCCACGTCCCCCGTCCACGCCCCCCCGTCACCGTCCCCCTCTGCCACCGTCCTCTGCTCCACGCCCCCCTGCCACCGCCCCCTGCCCACGTCCCCCCCGTCACCGTCCCCTGGCCCACGCCCCCCGTCACTGCCCCACGCTCCCCCGCTCCACGCCCCCGCCACCGCCCCTGTCCACGCCTCCGTCCACGCCCCCGCCACCGCCCCCACACCGCCCCCCGCTCATGTCCTCTGCGCCACCGCCCTGGCCCACGCCCCCTCACACGCCCCCCCCACGCCCCCCGTCACTGCTCCCACGCCCCCGCCCACGCCCCCCCCACTGGCCCCCCGTCCCCTGTCCCCCCCGCCCACGTCCTGTATTAGAGTAGAGGACCAGGGCCCTGTATTAGAGTAGAGGACCAGGGCCCTGTATTAGAGTAGAGGACCAGGGGCCCTTGTATGAGTAGAGGACCAGGCCCTGTATTAGAGTAGAGGACCAGGGCCCTGTATTAGAGTAGGACCAGGGCCCTGTATTAGAGTAGAGAACCAGGGCCCTGTATTAGAGTAGAGGACCAGGGTCCTGTATTAGAGTAGAGGACCAGGGCCCTGTATTAGAGTATAGGACCAGGGCCCTCTAGGAGTAGAGGACCAGGGCCCTGTATTAAAGTAGAGGACCAGGGCCCTGTATTAGAGTAGACTGTATTAGAGTAGAGGACAAGGGCCCTGTATTAGAGTAGAGGACCAGGGCCCTGTATTAGAGTAGAGGACCAGGGCCCTGTATTGGAGTAGAGGACCAGGGCCCTGTATT